>NW_024466914.1:0-87915 GCF_017591425.1 Ochotona curzoniae
GGTATGTTACAGAAACTCTGGCCAACTTTGGAGATTAGAATGAATCTGACAATGAAAGTACTTCCCTGGCTATAGAGTGTACCGAGAGAAATGATACATTTTCCCCATATCTTTTCCATCAGATCAGTGCTGTTAAGTAGGTCACAGCAGACTCAATTGAACACGGATCTGACTGCATACCTGCAAAAGAATTGCCTTGGAGATGTGTGTGTGTTGAATGCCACGGAGTGGGTTAGAGAACATGCCTCTGACTACATTACCAGAGATGTTCTACCTCCTTCCACCACTGGATGCACAGTACAGTCTGTCGATCTAATTCTCACAAGACTTTGGATATATAGCCATCACATCTACAACAAATACAAGAGGAAGAATATTCTAGAGTGGGCAAAGGAGCTTTCCCTGTCTGGGTTTAGCATGCCTGGAAAACCTGGCGTTGTTTGTGTAGAAGGCCCGCAAAGTGCCTGTGAAGAATTCTGGTCAAGGTTTGCTATCACGTATCTTATACAATCACATTTAATAATAAGTCAGATGCTGGAGATGTGAAAATATGGCCCTAGGGTTGCATCTTGGAGATTCAGGGTTGAAACCGTAGGTAAGACAGAAATCACACAGAGTCAGCATGATCCCCTTCAACTAGCGCACTGAACACAGCAGACCTCTAAATAAACGCTGGAGGAATTGAGCTCCTGACAAGATGTGGTCTAGGATCCCATTCGTGTCAGTGGATCTCAGTCCTTCTCGTGTTTGTGATGCTGTACCTTGTAATATCTTGTGAAACAAGGGCCTCTGTAGAAACAATCACAACTACTCCCAGTCTTCTTTCCCTGCTGACTTTGTGGGTTTTGGAGAAGTTATTTCAGTGAGATTTAGTCATCACCTTATTTCTGTAGAAGGGAATGATTTTGGCAATTGATGGGTTAAGGGGGAGCGTTATGATGAGAATACTAGGTAAGTTGGTGATGCAGCAGGAAATTATGTCCCGAGAGAGGCATGGATAACTGTCAGAGTTTCTGTTGTCAGTGCTGCCAATGAAAATAAACTTTGTAAAAAGTTCTACTTTGAATATGTCTTTTCAGACTCAGAAAGTTAAACTGGAAAAGAATCTTAATTCGCCATCGAGAAGACACTCCTTTTGACGGTACGAATGACGAAATGCAAAGGCAAAGGAAATTTTCCATTTTTGAAGAGAAAGTGTTCAATGTTAGTGGAGCCAGAGGAAACCATATGGACTTTGGGCAGCTCTATCAGTTCTTAAATGTCAAAGGCTGTGGGGATGTCTTCCAGATGTTCTTTGGTGTAGAAGGACAGTAACAGCAAAACAGTGATTGCAAATAGTTTATCACTACAGGCCTTTTGATTGTTTCCCACTGTTTACTGATAGTCCCACTGTAATTTAATCACAGTTCCGTTGTAGAATGTTGAAAGGAAGAAAACCAAACAAAAAAATCAGTATAGCTGAAATACATTTGTTAAAAATGTCATGATTGAGAATAGGTGATCATCCTAGCAACTGAGATGACCAGATCTCACATGAACTGCCAGGGTTACAGTCCCAGTTTGGGCTCCTGCTCCAGCTTCCCACCTGCGCTGACTCCAGAGGGCAGTGGTTACAGCTCAGGCAGCGGGTTCCTGCCACCTCCTGGTTACACTCCCAGCTTCCCACCCGCGCTGACTCCAGAGGGCTCAGGCAATGGGTTCCTACCACCTCCTAGGAGGCCTGGAATGTGTTCCCATCCCATCCTTCCAGCCCCAGCCATTGCAGATATTTGGGGTGTGAATCAAGATGATAACTCTTTTGAATCAGTTTTTGAAAACTGCATGATTAAATTTCAAGTTATCTTAGAGTTTTTGCTAAACCTTTTTTTTTGTTTTACAAACTACTCATTTTGAAAGAAAAACTGTGTATGGCGATAATATTGATGATCTAACTTTCCAGCAATACCAGTTCTCTCCCCCCTTACCTCCCTCAATAAAGAACCTGAAAAAGTTCATTGCTGTCTCTTCTAGCCGGTATCACAGCTTTGCGTGGCCTTAGGATTTCCAGGACAACTTCTGTATCCCAATGAAAGTAACAGACCCAGTGGAATGTGTTGTGGCACAGCAGGTCAAGCCACCACTTTTTTGGTGTTTGTTTTTTTTTTTTTCCTATTTTGTTTTTCCTTATTTTTGACAGTCTTTACATACTTATCTCGATTGCAGTCCAGCTTCCAGGTACTGTGTCCTGCTTAGGCCCTTGCAGGAAAACCCAAGTGAAGTTGAACTTCCTGCCTTCAGCCTGGGCAGTGCTGGGGCTTGTGATTACTAAGGCTGTGGATCAGTAGAGATGAAAGATCTTTCTGTGTGTCTCTATGTGTTGCTCTGCCTTTTGAGTAGATAAAAAAATTAAACATTGGTAAAGAAAATAGGCTGCAAACTAAGCTGCCTCTTTCACCACAAGCAGTAGTGACAACGGGAGCTAGGAGCATCCTTTCAAACCTGAGAGAAAAACCAAGAGAATCACAAAGATGCCAGTCCCCACGTTGTTGAGCTACCGAACCAATAACCGTGCCCTCCTCTAGATTTATGAAATGGTTTGATTTTCTTCAGATATCTGAGCCTATTAGTAGCAGTTGAAAGCTAGTGTATCACTTAGATGTTTTCAAAGTTTTAGTGTATACCTCAGCCGCCTGACACACAAATAAGTGACATTTTGCATCGATGGTGTTCAGTTCGTCTGTTTCTATGAGCTTGAGTTCCATCTCTGCTTCTGGACTTTGCTTATAGAAGACAGAGGTATGAGTGGAGCTAGAAGTTTCCTTAATGTATTTATGTGGTACAATGCCAGCATCCCATGCTCCACTTCAGATCCAGCTCCCTATTAACACATCTAAGGGGGATGGCTGAAGACTTCAGCATCTGTTCCCACGTGGGAGACCAGATGAAACTCTTGTTTGTTTGTTTTTTAAGATTTATTTTGTTTTTATTGGAAAGGCAGATATACAGAGAGGAAGATCTTCGAACCAATGATTCACTCTCGAAGTGACTGCAATGGCCAATGCTGCTCCAATCTGAAGCCAGGAGCCAGGAACTTCTTCCAGGTCTCCCACACGGGTGCAGGGCCCCACAGCTTTGGGCCGTCCTCAAAGGCTTTCCCAGGCCACAAGCAGGAGGCTGGATGGGAAGTGGAACTGCAGGGATTAGAACCAGTGCCCATATGGGATCCTGGCACGTTCAAGGCGAGGACTTTAGCTGCTAGGCCACGCTTCCAGGCCCAGGATGAAACTCGGCTCATGGTTTTGCCTGGCCCAGCCGAGGCCATGTGGGGAACGATCCCTGTAATTTTGCCTTTCAAGTAGACCCTTAATTTAAAAGAACAAGTTCGGTGACCCCGAGTATGTCATATAATTTAAGACACACAATGAAAGAAACTAGTAACAAGGTGAATCTAGCAATACTGACCATATCCTTTTCTTACACTAACACCAAAGATTATATAGTTGATGTATAAAATTTATCTTTAAAATTTGTGTAGTGGGCTCGGTGCAGTACCCTAGCAGTTAAAGTCCTCACCTTGCACATGCTGGAATCGCGTATGAGTGCCAGTTCTAATTGTGGCAGCCCTGCTTCCCATCCAGCTACCTGTTTGTGGGCCTAGAAAAGCAGTAGAGAGCAGCCCAATACCTTGGCACCCTGCACCTGCATGGGAGACCTGGAAGAAGCTCCAGGCCCTGGCTTCAGACTGGCTCAGCTCCAGCCATTGCGATCACTTGGGTAGTGAACCAGAGGACAGAAAACCTTCCTCTCTGTCTCTTCTCTCTGTATGTCTGCCTCTGCAAAATAAATAAATAGATAATAAAATTATTTTTTAAAAATCTTTGTAGTATGGTTTTATGTGTATTTATTCCACAAAGATAATTTGTCAGTGTGGTAATGGGTTATATGCAAGTCTCCTGAGCTGGAATCATTGAAAAAGAAATAATGTTGGGCCCGGCAGCATGGCCTAGCGGCTAAAGTCCTCACCTTGAACTCGCCCGGGATCCCATATGGGCACTGGTTCTAATCCCCGCAGCTCCACTTCCCATCCAGCTCCCTGCTTGTGGCCTGGGAAAGCAGGCGAGGACAGCCCAAAGCCTTGGGACCCTGCACCCATGTGGGATACCCGGAAAAAGTTCCTGGATCCTGGCTTCGGATCGGCATAGCATCGGCCGTTGCGCTCACTTGGGGAGTGAATCATCAGATGGAAGATCTTCCTCTCTGTCTCTCCTCCTCTCTGTATGTCTGACTTTCCAATAAATAAATAAATCTTTTTTTAAAAAAGAAAAAGAAATAATGTTAAGTCTTAGAAAATAGAAAAACAGTTGTACTCAAATTAGGCAAAAGAACAAGCAGGAAACGGTGACTAGTGTCAATTTTATTTGTAAAAAGCATTTCTGTATCAACAATACTAATCTTCAAGTCTTAAACCCACCCTCAAAAAAACTAAAATTCACCCCATAGATCTAAATGAATTGAAGTGAAATAAAGAAATTAAAAACCAGGGCCCAGCACGGTGGCCTAGCCACTAAAGTCCTCGCCTTGAACTTGCCCGGGATCCCATGTAGGCACCAGTTCTAATCTCGGCAGCTCCACTTCCCATCCAGCTCCCTGCTTGTGGCCTTGGGAAAGCAGTCAAGGACGGCCCAAAGCCTTGTGACTCTGCACCCATATGGAAGACCTGGAAGAGGCTCCTCACTCCTGGCTTCAGATCAGCTCAGCTCCAGTTGTTGCAGTCACTTGGGGAGTGAATCAATTTTCAGAAGATCTTCCTCTCTATATATCTGCCTTTCCAATAAAAATAAAATAAATCTGAAAAAACGAAATTTTACAAAGCACCCAAGGGTCTGCAGCCCCTTCTCCAGGATTCATCACAAGTACTTAGATCAAACCAAGTTTCTGTAGAAACACTGCACATGGGTACAACCAGCTCCACACTGAAGCCGTTCAGCTAGACTGCATTCAGGAAGCGTCCTCCACCCTCCCAGCGGAAGATCACAGACCAACCCCCTCATGGCACTGGCTGTGAGAGCAAAGAGGAGCAATTCACTTAGGCTCTGGCACTTGTGTTCCAGCTCTCAATCAGCAGGGCCCCAGCACAGCCAGCAGCACGTTGAGAGCTCGGCATTGCACCAGAACCACCAGCGGGGCAGGGCCCGGTGTTGCCAGCCCATGGCTTGTCCCAGTGGCAGCCACGATTTCTGCCTCAGCCAAAGTAGCAAGGTCAGCTTGCAGTCCTAAGCCGCACGCTCACACTTGAGATGGGCCAAGTGCAGCTGGGTTGCTGAGATGTACTTCTTTCTTTAGCTTATGTTTCTGAAAAATAGTCAATGATCCAAGCCCTTGGCATTTCTTAGAGCTTGCTATAGCAGGGAAATTAAAGAAAAGGAGTTCCTTGTTCCTCGAGGTTCAGGGTATTCTCCAGATTTTAAACTGGGGTCAACCAAAGTAAGTTTTGTTTTTTCTGTTATTCGGCACTTGTCAGTTGCAATCTTGCTATCCTGTCCTCTTTTACCTCTCCCCTTCGACACCCCACATTTTATATATAAATAAATGTTGTTCACTTTTATTAGGAAAAAGTAATGAGAAAATGTGGAAACGGCAACGTAAACATCCTTGAAATGGACATTTAGCAAGCGATTAAGATGCAGCTTGGGATGTTTTGACTCGCTTGTGAATCAGCTTCTGCCGATGCGGACATGGGAGGCAGCAGGAGATGGATCAGGGTCCTGACCCTACCCAGGAGACTGAAATCAGGGCCCCCTTTCCAGCCTCTGTGGGTTGTATTACATAGGGAGTGAGCCAGGGGATGGCAGAAGGACCCTTTTCTGTTTCTGTGCCTTTCCAACAAATAATGTGACAAGCCATGGCTGGGCTGAAACATCCAACAGCAAGGACCAGTTTGGGTTGAAGGCCAGTCAGGAAAAGCCACTGTTCCTGCTAGGACAGGAGGTGAACTGAGTTGTGCTGGCTCATGGACCCCCTGGTATGTGCAAAATCTGGCATTGGGAGAGGTTCTGATAGAGGGACCTGGGCAACTCCTCTGGCAGGACACAGACCAGGCAGGTAAGCGCAAGAAACATGATAGAAAACAGTCCAGAACAGGCCATGGAAAGTTTCCCACTGTGGCATACATTTGGCAGGGGTTGGGGGCAGACCAGGCTGAATCAGTTCATGTCATCCACTGGCAAATCCAAGCACCAGAACAGTGTGGGTCGAGCCAGGTTCAGTCACGACAAAAACTAGTGCACAATATGGAATGCCAAAGTGAGGTTGCCTGTACTGAATATGACCGCAGCACCCAACCAGCACACATAAGAACAAGGAAGAGAGGGGGCAGAGCTGGCAGGGGAACAAGGGGTGGTTCCCTTGCTGGATAGCTACTCCCACTGGAGAGCGTGAGCTGGGATGGGGGCAGACCAGACTAAGCAGGGCTACAACACCTGTGTGCCTCATGTGGACTAGATCAGGGAAAAGCCAGGCTGGGCTGATTATTCCTACTGGTACAAACAAAATTAGAGTGGGTGAGGGTTGTTTGGGCTTAGCCATAGCATCAGCTGGCAGAAGCTGGCACTGGGGGTCTAATTCTGTCAAGTCAAACCCCAGAACTACCTGGAGAGTGCATAATCTGGAAGTGGGAGAGGCCTGGGAGGGAAATAGTGGGCTCATCCCTCTTGGGTTACCACTTCCATGGGAGGGCATGAAAACTAGGACAGGGGCTGGGGTGGCTAGACAGACACCCAACAGCATCTGTGTGGGCTGCATAGTGGAGCTGGTTAGAGGGAACAAAGCTTTAATATCCATTGACATGTACGTGACAGACTGGACTACTGCTACACATACTGGCAAACCAGGGTAGGGGGTGGGCCTGGTGGGGGTTATTGTGGGTCGCTCCAACTAGGCTGCAGCTTCCACTGGTTTATGCGAGGGCCGAGTATGTGCTGGGCAGAACCAGGCTGGACTGCAACACCCACTGGTTCCAGTGGAAGTCGGGAGTGAAAACAGAACCAACCCAGTGATTGCAACCACCAGCTGCTCAGGGTGATGGACCCTGCCGGGCCCTGTACTTGCTAATACATACAAGAATGTGGTCTGGGGCCCGGCGCGGTGGCGCAAGTGGTTAAAGATCCTCGCCTTGCACGCCCGGGATCCCATATGGGCGCCGGTTCTATCCCCACAGCTCCACTTCCCTTCCAGCTCCCTGCCTGTGGCCTGGGAAAGCAGTCGAGGCCGGCCCAAAGCTTTGGAACCTGCACCCGCGTGGGAGACCCGGAAGAGGCTCCTGGCTTCGGATCGGCATAGTATCGGCCCGTTGCGCTCACTTGGGGAGTGAATCATTGGACTGAAGATCTTCCTCTCTGTCTCTCTTCTCTGTATATCCGCCTTTCCACTGAAAAAATAATAAAAAATAAATCTTAAAAAAAAAAAAAAAAGAATGTGGTCTGAGGACACCTCAGATGAAGTTTCTTTAGGGATCTCCCCAATCGAACTGCTGGACTCAGAACCCTAACCAAGAAAAGACAGAAGACAGAACAAGTCAATCAAACATCTCAGCTATATGTTAGCAAGCGAAATACAGGACAAATGGAGACTCTATGATGGACTATGTCAATCAGTGGATTCTTCAAAGATCTCACAGTGCTTGGAGTGGCAAGACTGATAGTGATTCATAACAGTTGAACTATCAAAACCATTTGAGCAAGAACCTCGGAGCATACCCTACATCCGGGACCTGGGGAGGATGGGCAGTTGGGTGGGCCTTCTCCCTTAATATTCCCCTTTAAGCATGAAAGAAACAATATGGAAATAATAGTCTTACCCACTTTCCTATAGCTCTTGTACCTTTTTACCCCAATTAGCTATGTATAGATTGTCAAAAATATAATTTAAAAAAGGTTAAAAAAAGATTTATTTTGATTGGAAAGACAGATGTACAGAGAGGAGAAAAGACAAAGAGGGAAGATCTTCCCTCGGATGGTTCACTCCCCAAGCAGCCACGATAGCTGGAGTTGAGCCAATCCGAAGCCAGGAGTCAGGAGCTTCTTCCGGGTCTCCCACGTGGGTGCAGGGTCATAAGGCTTTGGCCCATCCTCGACTGCTTTCCCAGGCCACAAGCAGGGAGCTGGATGAGAAGCGGAGACGTTGGGATTAGAACCAGTGCTCATATGGGATCCCGGTGCATTCAACAAGAGGACTTTAACTGCTAGGCCACGCTGTTGGGCCCAAGTTGTTGTTGTTGTTTGAAAGAAGTAATTATTTTTGCTGGAAGATAGATTTTACAGAAAGGAGAGACAACAAGAATGGTCTTCCATCTGCTGGCTCCTCCCCAAATGGCAAGAATAGCTGAAGCTGAGCTGATCTGAACCAGGAGCCTTCTCTCTGGCTCTCCCATGCAGGTGCAGTGCCCAAGGACTGGGGTCATCCCATGCTGCCTCCCAGGCCACAAGCAGCGAAGAGGTGGATCAGAAGTGGAGCATCCGGGACATGAACTGGTACCCATGTAAAATGCCAGCATCACAGATGGTTCAAAGCCTTGGGGCCCTGCACTTGCATGGGAGACCTGGAGGCTGCTGGCTCCTAGGTTTGGAACAGCTCAGCCCTTGCCACTGTGGCCATTTGGGAAGTGAACTAGCAGATGGAGGTTCTTTTTATTTTTTTTTCAGATTTATTTTAATTGTAAAGTCAGATATACAGAGAGGAAGATCCTCTGTCTGTTGATTAACTCCCCAAGTGGCCACAAGGGCCGAAACTATGCCAATCTGAAGCCAGGAGACCGCAGCCTCTGGCGGAGCTCCCACATGGGTGTTGAGTCCGAAGGGTTTGGGCCGTCCTCTATTGCTTTCTGAGGCCACAAACGGAGTTGTTTGGAAAACAGGGCCACTGGGATTAGATCTGGCGCCTATATGGGATCCGGTGCGCCGGGCCCAGCAGGCTCTTTCTAGGTTTTTTCTCTCTGCTTTTCCCTATAACTTTGATTTGCCTTTCTGATAAAAATAAATATATAATCTTAGAGGAAATGACTCTCCTCCTGCACACCCCCACCCCCAGTTTTGATTAGAACAGAAATTCATGAGTGTAACAGAACCCAGACAAGCTGAACTCAGCAAGACTAGACGACTGGGTGGAAAATCAAGTGGTAAAAAGCTTTCCCCCAAAAGAACCAAATGAAGGCCCTGGAGCTGGAAAGCCTGTGACACTACTGAGAGATTCAACTAGGCTATTGAGGCTCATCCTTGTCACATGACAGGCAGAAGGGCCCAAGATTAGATGCTGCAATGCATGATCTTGCAGGACAGTTTCATCGGATTCTTCTGGGTTCAGCACGAACCCTGGACTGAAGTGAGAATGCATGTGTGCAAAAACAGTTGGCTATTGCCAAGGTGAGCGTCTGGGCTTGGTTAGAGGTGATGAATACGGGGGACGAGGGATGCCTTTGTCAGACATGCAGGAGAATCCGGGGATTTAGTGGACAGAGGGATGAAGGGGAGAAAGATTACTCTGAGGAGAGTGGCTTGTGCACCTGGATTTATCGTGGTGCACTTCAGCAGATGGACAATGCTAGAGAACCAAATTTAAGGATAAGACAAATTCCAATTTATTGAGTGTGGATTTAAGGACTAAAAAAAATGTTCAAATGCTATACCGTTTCACGAATGAGTAGGGAGCATACAGAAGAGATTTGGATTGTTTACAAAACGTGACCCAAACTCACAGCCAGCAACGGTCATGCCTGTTGCTGGAGCCAGCAGGATATGTCGCTGCAGGTGCACCGGACTGCGGGGGCGTGGCTTCCATTGTGGCGTATCCAGTGACGCCACGTCACAGGCTTAGCGGGAGGTGGGACGGGAAGCGGGTCGGCTCGGGGCAGGGAGGGCAGGCGACGGAAGTTGTTAAAATGAGCCCTCTTCCGGCGCCGGGGACCGGAAGTTGTGATCCGGCTGAGTCCACCCGGGAGCTGGGGGCTGGGAGTGCGGCTGCAGCCGGCACGATGGGCGGGAAGAACAAGCAGCGAACCAAGGGGAACCTGAGGGTGAGTGCTGCGCGGGTCGGCGCGTGCAGGGTGGGCTGTGTGTGCGGGTGCGGTGGGCAGCAGGTGCAGCCGATGCCGAGTCTCCGTGTCCCTTCCCGGTCCCTCAGCCACAGCCCCCGCCGTGCAGAGCTGCGATGTCCGCCGGCGGCGCGGGGTGCCGCGGGCGGCTGGGGGAGCGAGCTTGGGGTGCAGCTTGGGGTGACCCTCCTGATCAAGGCCAGCCTGCTTCCAGGGCTTGCCGTCGTTACTGTCAGTGTCAGACAGACCCTCTGCTCGGCTCCACCGCAGCCATGCTGACATGGCGGGGTCTGTTAGGTTTGCTCTCTGCAAAGCCTGTTTCGGGTTTTATTGGACTCCACTGCAGGTGACATTACACCTACGATTGTAGTTGACCATCTAGCTGCACTAAAAAGTGATTTGAAAGTAGGTGTTTACTTCCCACGACTGTAATCTTGGAGCCTGAAACACAGACCGGCATATGGTGCAAGTTCATCCATACTCGTTTTGAGTAGATTCGGGTAAACCCCACACGCTTTGGGATGTTGTGATGCTGTAGATGCAGGGTTTGTGGTAGCGCAGTGCAGTTATTAGGGAAAGCTTCCCCACTGTTTGATTCAGTTCATTGTAGCGCTTTCATCGCTACATTTTCTTGGCTCTGTAACTTGAGATGTTTAACATAATAAGAATGTCAAAGGTTATAGTAATTTACCTTGTGGCCTGTGCGCCTCACCAGTTGCTTGTTGCAATCCTGGTCCTTGTATTCTTTACCTATGCGTAGATTCATGAATTGTTACTGTTAGTCATATTTGCTTTTTTTCCTTCTTCCTAAAAGGCTTATTTACTTGAATTGTGGGCACCATGGAATGATGGGCTGGGCCACTGAGTGTGGTTCTGGTATCCCCTGTGGGCACCAAATTGTGTCCTAGCTGCTCCACTTCCCATCCAGCTCCCTGCTTGTGGCCTGGGAATGCAGTAGGACAGGCCTTGGGACCCTCCACCTGCGTGGGAGACCGGAAGATGCTCCGACTTCCACCCGTGGATCATGGCCATTGGGGATGGAGCAATGAGTGGAAGATCTTTCTCTCTCTGTCTTTCCTTGTCCCTGTTACTCGGACTTTTAAATAAAAATAAGCTAAAATTTAAAAAGGTTTATTTATTTGAAAGGCAGTTAGAGAGAGAAAAAAATTAGTATCCTATCAACTGTTTCACTCGCCAGCTGCCTGCAGTGGCCAGTCAGAAGGCAGCTCTCTGGGGAGCTTTGTCTTGGGCTCCAGTGTGAGACACAGATACTCAGTGCTTGCGCATCTTCAGCTGCTCTCCTGGACACACTAGCAAGGAACTAATAGAAAGTGGCCACACTAGGATTCCAGCAGGGGCTCCTGAAATGCAGGCGCTTCAGGCAGCAACTTCACCTGCTCCTCTCTCTCTCTCTCTCTCTCTCTCTCTCTCTCTCTCTCTCTTTTAAAGATTTATTTTACATTTATTGGAAAGTCATATTTTACAGAGTAAAGGAGAGACAGATACAAAGGTCTTCTGTCTGCTGGTCCACTCTGCATATGGCTACGGTGGCCAGAGCTGAGTGTATTCGAAAGCAGGAGTCAGGAGCTTCTTCTGGCCTCCCGTGTGGGTGCAGGGTCCCAAGGCTTAGAGCCATCCTTTACTGTTCCCGGGCCACAAGCAGGGAGCTGGACGGGAAGTGGAACAGGTGGGACACGAACCAGTGCCCACATGGTATCTCAGTGGTTGCAAGGAACGGGTTTTAGTTGTGAGGCTATCATGCTGTGCCCTGCTTTCTTAATTATGTTTTGCTGAACTGTATGAGTTAATTGTGAAATTGAGACTTTAAATTGTTAAATACTTTGTTTTCTTAAAGTAATGCTTTTTTCCATGTAATCATGAGCAGTTGTAGCATGCTTAGGCTGTAACTTATGCAGTTTTATATTTACATTTTAAAAAAGACTTATTTATTTTTACTGGAAAGACAGATTTACAGGGAGGAAAAGAGACAAATCTTTCCTCCCCAAATGACTGCAGTGGAGCCAGGAGCTTCTGGGTTCCCGTGTGGATGTAGGGGCCCTAGGACCTGAGCCATCCATCACTGCTTTCCCAGGCCATAAGCAGGGAGCTGGACACGAACTGGAGTCCGTCTAGGATGCTGATGTTTGCAGGTAGAGGATTAGCCAATTGAGTCATTGTGCTGGCCCCTGTTCTTAAGTTGTATTTTTTCTTTTTTAGATCTGTTGTGATTTTGATTTGAAAGGCAAGAGTTAGAGAGGAGAAACAACCCAGGATCTTCCATCTACTGGTTCCAGATGGGTACAACAGCTGGAACTAGGCCAGTCTGAAGCCAGGAGCTTCTGGGTCTCCCACACGGGTGCAGGGGACCAAGGCTTTAGACCATCCTCTATTTCTTTTCCAGGCCATAAGCAGGGAACTTTATTGAAAATGAGACAGCTGGGACATGAACTGGTGCTCATCTGGGATGCTGGATCCACAGGCAAAGGCCTAGTGTAATATGCTAGGGTGTCAGCCTCTCAGTTATATCACAGCCCCCTTTTTTAAAAGAAAGATTTATTTATTTTTGTTGGAAACACAGGTGTATGGAGAGAAGGAGAGACAGAGAGAAAAACCTTCCATCTTCTGACTCACTCTGCAGGAGGCCACAAAAGCCAGAGCTGCACCCATCCAGAGCCAGGAACCAGGAGCCTCCTCCAGCGCTCCCAAGCGAGTGTAGGATCCCAGTGCTTCAGGCCATTGTCCACTGCTTTAAGCTGTAAACAGTGAGCTGGATGGGAGGTGGAGCAGACAAGATGTGACCTGGTGCCTGTATGTGATCCTAGCACTTGGAGGTGGAGGACTGGGCAGCTGTGCCATTGCACCGGGCCCCAGTTATAGTCTATAGCCTTTCAGAACCCTTTGAGATTCAATGAAAGATCAGTCACTCATTTATATATCAGTTATTATGACAGTTAGTTTGCAAGAGTCTGAGCCATTTATTTGACCTAATTTAGCTTTGCTAGTTTTTTCCTTAAGATTAGATCTAGGGTAAGTCCGATGCTTGTAGATAGTCTTTCCTAGTGTGTAACATTAGGGATACATGAACCTCTGTCCTATTATTGATGTTATTTATTTCATTACTTGTTTACTATCCTTTATGGAGTTATCTTTTCCCTTGATTGATAAATAATGTGGATTGGTAGCTTGAGAATGAATGTCTGGGTCTTCTTTAAACTTTTACCTATAATTTGGTATTTCTTGCTGGAATAAATTACTGTGATTGTTTAAACCCCTAGATTTAAGATTGATTTATCTATTTGAAAGAGTTAGAGGGAGAGAGACAGTCATGGGAAGATCTAGCGGTGACCAGGGCTGGGCCAGGCTCAAGCCGGGGTCTGTTTCTGGGCGTCCTGCAGGAGTAGCGAGGCTCCAAATATGCAGGCAGATACATTGGCAGCCTTCCACTGCTTTTCCCAGGCTTTTGGCAGGATGTTGGATGAAAAGCCGAACAGCCGGTACGAGAGCTGGCACTGCACCTCTGTGGGATGCGGGCCTTCCAGCTCACGCAGTTCAGGCTATGCCTTGGGTATGTGTAAATGAGTGTGTATGCCTGTGAAGAATTCCCAGTTCACAAACAGCTGTCATTACACTGGTCCCATGCTAATTGCTTGATAAGTATTTGATGAATGAATGAAAACGTGGAATCCATTGGTGAGCTAACTTTACAGCACTGCACAGTTTACCTGAGTTGTATATATTCTATTTATGTGAAAGTTGGAAATAATTTCATAAAAATAGTGTTTATGAAAATTCTTAACAATTTTTAATCGCATTTTAAAATTCTGGCAATACCGATTATGTTGACACAATGAACTGCTAACATTTATTTACACAGTTTATAAATCAGGAAGTAGGCACTGGTGGTGTTTAAAGGGCAAATCTGTCCTGCTGTTGGCATCCTAATTGGGTCCTACTTTGTGTGTCTGCTTCAGCTCAGCTGCCCTTTGACGGGCTGGGAGAAGCACCGGAAGGTGGCCCGAGTGCCTGGGCCTCTGCCAGCCACGTGTGCAGCCTGGATGAAGCGCCTGGCTCTGACCACACTCAACCCTGGTTGTTGCAGGCAACTGGGAAGTGAACCAGCAGAAGACAGATCTCTCTGTTTCTGTCTTTCTCTCACTAACTGTCACTTTTAAATATTAAAGAAGAAGAAACGAGGAAGTAACTCCCCGGACTATTTTGACAGGTTCTCGGTGACAGAAACATTCATCTTTGAGTAAAACTGTGATGAATGAAAGCTTATGTTAGGAAAAAACAGTACCTCAGTAACAGTATTTTTTAAAGATTTATTATTTATTTTTGTTGGGAAGTTAGATATTATATTGTGGAGGAGACACAGAGAAGATCTTCCATCTGTTGATTCACTCCACAAGTGGCCACAATGGCCAGAGCTGTACCAATCCAAAGCCAGATGCCAGGAGCTTCCTCTGGGTCTCCCACTTGGGTGCAGGGGCCCAAGGCTTTGGTCTGTCCTTGACCACTTTCCCAAGTCACAGGCAGGGGGCTGGAAGGGAAGTGGGGCTGCTGGGACACGAACCAGTGTCCATATTGGATCCCTGGTGCATGCAAGGCGAGGACTTTAGCTGCTAGGCTACCATACTGGGCCCTCAGTAACATTTTTTTTTTTTTAATTAATTGCATTGCATTATGTGACACAGTGTTATGGGCACTGGGATTCCCCCCACCCCTCCCCGAACCCTCCCCCCATGGTGGATTTCTCCACCTTGTTGCATTACCACAGTTCAAATTCAGTTGAGGTTCTTTCATTGGAAGTATAGTAACATTTTGAACCATGGGAATTGTTAAGAAATTACAAGTTAAGTTTTGAACTCTTCTTGTGTCTTCTTTCTTTCCAGCCTTCCAACAGTGGCCGAGCTGCAGAACTCCTTGCCAAAGAACAGGGCACAGTTCCTGGGTTTATAGGGTTTGGAACATCTCACAGTGACCTGGGCTATGTTCCTGCTATTCAGGGAGCTGAAGAAATAGACAGCCTTGTAGATTCTGACTTCCGGATGGTGCTGCGGAAACTGTCTAAGAAAGATGTCACAACAAAATTAAAAGTAAGTTTTCATAAAAGTGACCAGAACCTTCTTTTGTTAGAACATGTTGGTCTAGCATATTCTGTATACAAGTGGGTAAACACTCTTTAGTTGCTTTCACATTTCTGCTTTTTCTGACATAATAATACTTCAGCTTACTTGACACCTTCTGGGTTTTAAATTAGTTTATTGCCCGAAATGTTTTGAAGTGATTGAATTTTTTAAAGATTTATTTATTTTTATTGGAAAGTCAGACATATGGAGAGGAGGAGAGACAGAGAGGAAGATCTTCTGTCTGTTGATTCACTCCACAAGTAGCCGCAATGGCCAGAGCTGCGCTGATCTGAAGCCAGGAGCCTGGAGACTCTTCCAGGTCTCCCACATGGGTGGAGGGTCCCAAGACCTTGGACTGTCCTCAACTGCCCTCCCAGGCTACAAGCAGGGAGATGCTTGGGAAATGGGACCTCTGGGAATAGAACCAGCACCCATATGGGATCCCGGCCACTAGGCTACCTTGCTGGACCCTTTCCATCAGTCTTTCCATCAGGAAATGTGATTCTGGTTCTTTTTTAACCGTTTTTTTTTCTTTTTCTTTGCATGCATTTTATTTTTGTTCTTGGAACCATTGGAACCATTTCTTGTTCTTGTCCAGTGGACCCATTCCTTCCATGGTTATCCATGAAGGAACTCTTCAAATTAATCCCATATGACAGAAGTATAAATAATGTGTTGTTCTTGCTGTATGACACTCACTAGGCTTCCAAAACAGAATATAATCGGTTGCCAGCATCTTCAATGTTACTGGTGTGTTAATACTTTCAGGCTATGCAGGAATTTGGAACCATGTGTACAGAGAGAGACACAGAAGCAGTGAAAGGAGTGCTTCCGTATTGGCCAAGAATATTCTGCAAAATTTCACTTGTGAGTATTAAGAATTTGCGCGTTCTTTGGTTGAAGTCCCAAAGACTGTGGGGTCGAAGGGCTCCGTTTTGCTCAGGGCTGTGGCGTGCCGTCAGCACCGATCCTGCGGACTGCGTTGCATTGATTTGTGGAGTGTGTGGAGCGTGTGTTCACAGATGAGGTCATTGGTACAAGTCCATCCAGATGCTTCCCAGCTGTCATAAATCTTGGCAGTAGTTTTAGTCCTTTGCCTATGTGCTCTAAGAAAATGAGAAGGAATGGAATCTAATGTGAAAATATTATTAAGGAAGGCAGAAAACAAGAAATTATATTTGAGGAATAAACCTCAAGTTCTTGATCCTTGAAAACATTGAGTGTAGTTTTACTCTGTACATAGGCAATTCTTGGTAATGGGCTGTTGTTGCATGCCTAGAAATAAATGAGTTTATTTTTCTATTGCATTTCTTTATGCCACATTTATGTTTTCCACAGGACCACGACCGCCGGGTTCGAGAGGCCACGCAGCAAGCTTTTGAAAAACTTATCCTGAAAGTAAAGAAACACTTGGCTCCCTATTTAAAAAGTTTGATGGGCTATTGGCTCATGGCTCAGTGTGATCCGTACTCGCCAGCCGCGTTTGCAGCGAAAGACGCATTCGAAGCGGCCTTCCCTCCAACCAAGCAGCCTGAAGCCATAGCATTTTGTAAAGATGAAATTACCACTGTAAGTTTTGGGAGCCATTCTGTAATTTTGTTTTTTAAATATTTAAAGAATATAAAGCATAATACAATGACAGTTCTGTTAGCTGCCATTGTAGAAGAATGAGTAAGTCAAATGCCATTTTTTTTTCATAATGTTTGACAAAATTGACTGTTTTTAACAAAATGTGTGCCTTACTTGGAATGTTTATCTAGTCGTTTCTTAGAGCTTTTGTTTTTATAAATTTATCATGTATTATCTAAAGATTTAGATATATGTGTGAAGGGCCATTTGGATATTTAGAGCAGGTGAAAATGTAAGTTTACAAATTAGTTTGCTATAGATTTAAGGAATTTAGAGCCCTGCCTGTGGTAGCCCCTGGCTAGGCCCGCCAGAGTGCTTTTGTGGCCCTTAAACAACTTGCCAGTCAGACACCTTGCATCCTAGCGTGTACAAAGTAAATCTCAAATTATTTTCTCCATATTTCCATGTCAGTGTATTCTTTTAGTTCGCTGTTTACTGCTTCTTTATATGAGAAGATACAGGGTACTTGAAAAATGAGATGAAAAGTTTTATGAGGGAACAAGAGGTGTTGAAATTTGTGCATAGTTTTTCATGAGTTACTTTTACACAAATTCTTTAAAGTCCCCTTGTGCAAGGGTTAAACTCTATATATGACTGGAGAATTGAATTTTTCTCAATTGTTTCTAAAGATTTATTTATTTTGATTGGAAGTTCAGGTATACAGAGAGGAGGAGAGACAAAGAGGAAGATCTTTCCACTGCTGGTTCACTCCCCAAGCGACCACAATGGCTGGAGCTGAGCTGATATGAAGCCAGGAGCGGGGAGCCTCTTCCAGTCTCCCACACGGGTGCAGGGTCCCAAGGCTTTGGGCTGTCCTTGACTGCTTTCCCAGGCCACAAACAGGGAGCTAGATAAGAAGAGGGACTCCCAGGGTATGAACAAGTGCCCATATGCTATCCTGGTGCATGCAAACTTCAGCCACTATGCTACCGAGCTAGGCCCCTAATTTTTATTATATGAAATTTTGATAAGCATCTTATTAAAGGATTCATGTATTTATTTGAAACTCACAGGTGGATGCAGCAGCTAATATCTGTGTCACATGTGCAGCAGGTGCCCAGGCACTTAGCCCATCCTGCACTGCCTTTTTCCCTTCCTTTCTTAAATAAAATGTATGAGTGATTCACAGAGACAGAAAGCAGGCTTCTGTCTGCTGGGTCACTCCCAAATGGCTGCAGTGACCAGGGTGAGGCCGGTCTGAAACCAGGAGGGTGGAACTCCTGCGTTTGGGTTTCCCATAAAGGTGGCAGGGGCCCAGGCACTTCTCGTGCCTTTCCAGGCACATTAGCAGGAAGCTGGATTGGAAGTGAAACAGCTGGAGCTCGGAACACCCTGATGTGTGATGCTGGCATCTCCCAGAGTGCCACAACTCACTGGCATGGAACAGGGCACAGGAAGCGTCCTCCTGTATGCGTGGGTATCCTGGCAGAGTCATCTCAGATTTACTGTGGAGTTTTTTTCTACTCAGCTCTTCTGTGCAAGAGAAAAGAGGAGTAAGTGGCCAAAAGCAGGTAGAGAAAATTTCTCTTGATGGAAACAGGAGGAAGTACATTATCTTTGCCTCAGGAGCATGGGGCTGGTACCGTGGGATAACAAGCTAAGCTTCTGCCTATTACTCAGGCATCCTGTTTGGCTGCCAGTTTGAGTCCCAGATGTTTCACTTCCAAGTCAGCTCTGTGCTAATATTAAACTGGGAAGGCAGGAGAAGAGGGTCTGAGTGCTGGGGCCGCTGCACTCGCCTGGGAGACCTGGAAGACGCTGCTGCAGCCGTGTGGAGAGTGTAACCCAACAGATGAAAGGTCTCTCTCTCTGTCTCTGCCGTTCAAATACAAATAAAATAAATCTAAAAAAAAAATGCAGCTTGATAGAAAAAGTAACACAGATAAAATTTGAATCTTTTAGCTTCTCTGTGTGCTTTTGCTATTTAGCAACAGATGAGGGAAACATACAGACAAAAAGAATGCTTCAGTGTGCTTGTTCACTTCTCAAGCACCAGCGAGTTAGGACTGCAGCAGGCCGGAGCTGGGAGCTCATCCCAGGTGTCCCCTGTGTGGCAGATGCACAACTTCTTGAGCCATCACTTGCCATCTTTCTATTTTAACAGGCAGGTGAACTGGTGATAGAGTCAGTACTGGAGAACCGGGCAGGAATATGGGCACTGCAGCTACTGGACAGACACCTGTCCCCTGGAGGCCCTGGGGACTTGTTAACTGGCTTTGCTTAACTTTGCCCTATTCATTCCCCATGAAGAATCAAGGCCTTGTTATTTTTCTCCTGGTGTAGGTGCTGCAAGATCATCTCCTGAAGGAAACCCCTGACACCCTCAGTGACCCACAGTGAGTTTCAGTGTTCATACGTAGCCAGTGTTAAAGGTTTGTTTCACTTCTAAGCAGTCATGGTAATGTCGGTGGGATTTATTTTTTTTTTTTTTAAGAGAATGATTCTAAATATACAGCTGAAAATACTTAATGTAATGCCACATGGCACATGCTATAGTAAGTACTTTTATTTGCAAATTGACCCGCAGTGTAACTTGGACTTTCAAGAAGGTACACATTTGGTTCTGTTACAAAGAGATGTTTTAAATGTTTCCTACATGCTTTTGTGTATAGCAGGAACTTTTTTGAAATCTGGCTTGAAGTAGTTGTACTACAAGCAGTTCCGAAAGAGAAGGGAAATATTTTTCTTTCATGCCTTCTATTCTAATCAAACTTAGAAGAATCCATAAGATAGAGTAGATGCTAGATATATGTGTTCCCGAGGATAAGCTTGGTATGTGCTGTTGAAAGTGGTGTACTAGATCATGTTTTCTAAGCCACAGCTCTTCATCTGTTTTTAGACTATTAGGAGTAAGTAATTAAAATCAACGTTGATTATCTTACAAGGAGTTGCTAGAGAACAAATAAAAGAATAAAATAAGGGAACTGTATTACATGTTTAATGATGACAAACATATAGTTACATATATGTATATATTATGTGTGTATATGCACATGTATACATGCATACATATGCCTGTATATACCAAGTATGTAGTTTGGCTTGTTCTCAATCTTGATATATGTTCTTTTTTTTCCATCAAGAACTGTCCCTGAGGAAGAAAGAGAAGCTAAATTCTATCGGGTTGTGACTTCTTCCTTATTGGCATTAAAGAAATTGCTTTGCCTTTTACCGGATAGTGAACTTGACTCTCTGGAGGAGAAATTGAAATCTCTGCTGTCACAGAACAAGTTCTGGAAGTATGGAAAGCACAGTGTACCCCAGGTATCTTCATTCTTTCAAGGGTGAAAGGCATTTGTCTGGTTTCTTTTAGCTTGTTCTTATTGGCTTACTTTATGCTTTCTGTGTCAAAGATCTGTAAGCATGTCTTTCTGGTGACTCATTCAAGAGTGGATTAAATTTTTTCTATTTTAATTTTTTAGATTTAGTTTGAGCCTTAGGTATCAGTCTCTTTTGTCCCTTAGTACTGTTGGTGTGCTCAAGGCTCTTTCTTTCTTTTTTTGTTTGTTTGTGTAAGAGAAGCTCATTTATTTATCTGAAAGAGTTAACAGAGAGGGAGGGAGAGACACAGTGAGAGACCTCTTCCATCTCCTCGTTCACTTCCCAGATGGCCACAGTGGCAAGCCCCGGCCAAAGCCAAGAGGAAGCATAACAGGCCATCTTCTGCTGCTTTCCCCAGGTCATGATCGGATTTGCTGGGTCTGAGACAGAGCCACCAGGGCGTGAGCCAGCACAACACTGGTCCAAAACGACACCTTTCATTTCATGTAATTAGTTTTCACTGAATCCCTGTCTGTGCATTTTCTTTTTCTCTTTTTTTAAGCATTATTTCTATGGAAGCTAGGATTCTAGAGAGATGGGGGAGAGAGAGGGAAAAAAAAAAAGAGAGAGAGAGCGATATCTCCTGTATCCACTGCTTCACTCTGAAAATGGCCATAATGGTTGGGGCTGGGGCAAACTGAAGCTGTGAGCCAGGAGTTTCATCCAAGGGGCACATGCATTTAGGCCATCTTCCACTGCTTTCTCAGATGCGTTAACAGGAAACCAAATTGGAAATGGCACATCTGGGACTAGAATCGGCACTCTTAGGGGAAGCTGGGGTTGCAGGTGGCTACTTTACACACCGTGTCGCTGTGCTAGCCTCCTCACTCTGAATTTACCCTCTCCAGCAGCTGATGGAATATTTTGGACATATGTCCTTTTGTTTATGTAATTGATTCTCGTTATTCATTGTAATTATGTTCTAAAGTCCTCATAAAGATGGTGCTATGGCATGATAGCTAAGCCTCTGCCTGTGGTGCTAATATCCCATTGGCTGTGGTTCAGGCCCCAGATGCTGTGCTTCCAGTCAAGCTTTCTGCTATGGCCTGGAAAAGCAGAAGATGGTGGCTGAAGTCCTTGAGTCCCTGCACCTGTATGGGAGACCCAGAGGAAGCTCTTGGCTCCTGTCTCAGATTGCATCCGTTCTGGCCATCACAGCCATTTGTGACCCAGCAGATGAAAGATGTCTTTGTGTCTCTCCTGTCTTTGTAACTCTGCCTTTCACATGAGAGTAAAATAAATCTTGGGAAGAAAAAGTTCCTATGAACACTTAGTTATTGGATTATTGCTGAAATAGAGGAAATACTGTTCTGTTTTAGTCAACTGATCCATATATAATGTTTAAAATACTTGCTTATCATTCATCTGTTGATGTTAAACTCATGAATTAGTACACTGAAGGCTGCACATAGCTTATCTCATGCAAGGCACGTCTCGGCCTTCTTATACTTCAACTCAGCAGGTAAAACAACACAGATAGGCCATTTAAGTCAACAGATCATCACCCAAAAGCTCAGTAGCTTAAAAACCGAGGACGCAGTGTAAACGGTGCTTGTTTCTGTTGTGAGAGTTGAAACATAAAGGTGGAGCACTGTCTTCTCTCCTTTGGGATTACGCATGTTAGTGGCTCACATTTTGTATTATTCTGGGCATGTTCACAAACTATGCTAAAAAACTGACTTTTGGGCCCAGAACGGCAGCCTAGTGGCTAAAGTCCTTGCCTTGCACATGCCAGGATCCTGTATGGGTGCCGGTTCTAATCCCACTTCCCATCCAGCTCCCTGCTTGTGGCCGGGAAAAGCAGTTGAGAATGTCTCAAGGCTGCACTTGCATGGGAGACCTGTAAAAGGCTCTTGGTTCCTGGCTTTGGATTGGCTCAGCTCCAGCCATCACGGTCACTTGGGGAGTGAACCAGTGGATGGAAGACCTTCCTGTCTCTCCTTTTCTGTGTAAAATCTGACTTTCCAATAAAAATAAATCAATCTTTAAAAAAGATTGTGACTTGATACTGGGTTCACAGATTTTAGAAAGTGGGTGATTTTTTCAAAAATGGAAACTTCAAAAGTCGGGCTGCAGATGTTTTTGAGACCCGAGCCTTTATGTATGTTTTTAATTTAGTATCGGAGTTTGCACTGAGCCCTCAGTACACTGTGGTGCAGCATCTGAATGGCTGCAGCAGGTGCCTGCTCTGGATTCTGTCTTGGTAGAAAACAGGATCTGCTCAGGTCACCAGAGCAAGGAACTGTAGACTAGTATGTAAGTGATAGAAATGTGTTTTTCACAGCTCTTGAGACTGGGAGGTGCAACATCAAGGCACCAGCAAATTAATTTTCTCATAAGGACGTGCTTTGCTTGAAAGATGGTGCCTTGTTGAGTTGTCATAGGACAAAGGGGTGGGAAAAGGACCATAATGCCATTCATGAGGGTGGAGTCCTCCAGACTCAGTAGCCTCCCCATGGCACCACCTGTTCTTGCTGTCGCATTGGGGAGTAAGTTTCAGTATCTGGAGGAAAGCACTGCTCTGAAACTGAATTGAGTTTTGCATTTTAATTATTCACTTTTAGCTTAGGAATTGCACTTTTTTTTTTAAATCTGAAAAGCTGCTTCCAGATTTATTTCCATGCAGATTAAAAAATTTTTTTGTTTTATTTTTAATATTGTTTACATAGCTGAGAGGGATGCACACCCATGTGGCCCTCTGGTTACTCCGATTAGGGTGCAGGAAGTTGAGGTATGGAGGAAGGTGGGTGGGACAAATGCTTGAAGTTTGTGTGTGTGTGTATGTGTGTGTGTGTGTGTGTGTGTGTGTTTGTGATCTTAGAGACCTTGATTTGGGGAAGAATATTCTCAAGATGTTAGTTGAGCTGAACAATTGTGTTAGTTCTTAGACATTGTTAGCTTTGTTGCAGGAAATCTATCAAAGGTCTGTTGGCTGACCAAGTCCACCTTAGTGCATCCACAGACCCAGACACTTGCTGCAAAGCTTGGCCAGGAGAGTTGTCCAACCTGTTCTGCTTTCCATCCTCTGATGAGACAGTTGCTGTGCCCTGCTGTCCTAGATGAGCTAGTGGTCCTGTCCCATTGTGCCTCTGGACATGTTTGTCCATTGCATGGGCATCAGCAACCGAGGAGGCCCAGTCCCAGGACCTGTCAGCGCAGACTTTTTAAAGTTACTTTTTAAATATAATAAATGTTGTTTTATGGTAGTTGTATATATCTGTCATGTAGGGTTATGTGACTGATAAATCTAAAATTTGAAATCTTTTGGATTTCTGCTATTTGTATTACTGTTAGCCGTGGCTCATGGTGCCTCAGCTTTTGTTAAGTGATTGTGGTAATTCCAGAAGAAGGCTTCCTGAAACTAAACATGTTTTGTACTTGTTTTGCCAGTGAAAGAGAAAATCCAAGTAATCCTTTCCAATTTCACATTTGCTTTAAAGATTGCTATTGTCTTTTTAGCCTTTTGATGTTCTTATGAAGATTTTAAAAAGCGTTTCAAGCCCTTTCAGTATTGTTAGTGGGGAGTTAATGCGAGTAATCCGACCATAAAGCATCTTGCAAGGCTGTCATTTAATTCAGCTTTGTTTCTTTCAGATCCGCTCAGCTTATTTTGAGTTAGTGTCTGCTTTGTGCCAGCGTATTCCACAGTTGATGAAAGAGGAAGCCTCCAAAGTGAGCCCTTCAGTTCTACTCAGCATTGATGACAGCGACCCCATGGTGTGCCCGGCTCTCTGGGAAGCTGTCCTCTACACAGTTACAACTATTGAGGTATGTGGAAGAGGCACAGTTACGCAGTGAATACTCCGCATCTTATGTTTCAGAACCCTTAGATACCACACAAGACAGAACTGATTATGATGTTTAAAACTCACTGGGGAAAAAAAAAAAAAAACCTGCTGTCTTAGAACTAGGCTATTTGGGAGCTGGTGCAGTGGTTCAACCAGTTAATCCACTGGCAGCACCAGCATCCCATATGAGCACCAGTTCATGTCCCGGATGCTCCACTTCCCTTCTAGCTTCTTGCTTGTGGCCTGGGCAGTGTGGAAGATCCTGCAGAAGCTGCTGGTTGCTGGCTTTATGTTGGCTTCGTTGTGGTCATGGTGGCCATTTGAGGATCAAACCAGCAGATGGAAGATCTCTGGTCTTTCCTTCTCTCTGTAAATCTGTCTAAAAAAAATCTTAAAACTAAGACACTTGAAACAAAATGCTAATTAAAGCTTGTTGTAAAGCTTAAACTGAATATAAGATGTAGTTTGTATGTTGCATTGCATTTGCCAGTGTTAACAGTCACGTGAAGTGTATGTGACCTCATGGGGTCTCCCCTACAGATTCCTCTAGTACCCCATTGCCGGAGGGGATGAGCCTGCTGCCCGCCACCCAGCCTCCCGGCCCGCGAGAGACAGACGGACAGGGCTTCTGTCTAAGCAGTTCCGATTTATTGGGGAAATTCAGTTTCTGTAGGGTAAGGGATAAGCCTCAGGCCAGGAATTTCAGGAGTTCCAGGAGGGGAGAAACTAGGAGCCAATTACTAGGAGCAGGATTGCGGAAGCCACCTCCCATAGGCCAGGGGTGGGTGAGCGAAATGGCCCTGGACAATCAGTCTTTCTTTGAAACGACTTGACCCCTGCCCTGGTTCAGGCCCAGGGCTCTGTCCTTGGCCGCCATCTTGCCTGCTGTAACCCAGTGACCTTGACCGTTAGTCACCATGTTATTGACTTAGTGACCTCTTTATCCCTGAGCCCCACATGACCTGAGGGAAAGGTAAAATATAGCTGTCCCTGTTAGAAAGCGGCTTTTTTGTCTCTCATTTTAAGGCTCATTTATTTATTGAAAAGATAGAGAGATCTTCCTTGTACTGGTTCACTCCCTGATGGCTGCAATGGTCTGGGTTGGGCCTGAAACTGCACAGGAGTCTGCCATGTGGGTGGCTAGGCCCCAAGTACCTGGGCCATCTTTCACGCTGTCCTAGGTGTGTTAGCAGGGAACTGGATCAGGCGTGGAGAGGCGGGACTGACTGCATCTCATATGGGATGCAGTGTCTAGGTCAGGACGTCACTGGTTGTGCCACAGTGCTGGTCCCAGTCCAGTATTAATGAGCAGCATTATCCTGTGGGCATGTATAATGTATCGTTATCATTTATAATATTCATAATGTCAGAATTTTAGTTTTTTTTTTTTAAAGATTTATTTATTCTCATTGGAAAGGCAGATATACAGAGAGGAGAGACAGATGAAGATCTTCTGTCTGATGGTTCACTCCCAAAGTAACCGAGGTGCTGATCTGAAACCAGGAGGCAGGGTCTTCTTTGGGGTCTCCCACATGGGTGCAGGGTCCCAAAGCTTTGGGCCATCCTACACAGCTTTCTCAAACCACAGCAGGGAACTGGATAGGAAGTGGGGTGGCCAGAGTATGAATTTTAGTTTTTAGTAGAGGTGAGAGATTTTCCTTCTAGATAAAATACTTTTTGCTTTTATTTTTGACTCTGTGAATTGTCTCTTTTTTTTTTTTTTCTTAAAATTTATTTATTTTATGGGAAAGGCAGATGTACAGAGAGGAGGAGAGACAGAGAGGAAGATCTTCTGTCCGATGATTCACTCTCCAAGTGAGCTGCAACGACTAGTGCTGTGCTGATCCGGAGCCAGAAGCCAGGAGCTTCCTTCCGGGTCTCCCACACGGGTGCAGGGTCCTAAGACTTTGGGCCGTCCTTGACTGCTTTCCCAGGGCACAAGCAGGGAGCTGAATGGGAAGTGGAGCTGCCGGATTAGAACCGGTGTCCACATGGGATCCTGGCGCGTTCAAGGCGAGGACCTTAACCATCACGCTATTGTGCCGGGCCCTGTGAATTGTCTCTTAATTGAGAAAATCTGCTTAAGGTCTTTAATTGCTGATAACAGTCTTTTCTTTGCTTAGGACTGTTGGCTTCATGTAAATGCCAAAAAAAGTGTGTTTCCCAAGCTGTCCACTCTGATTCGCGAGGGTGGCCGGGGCCTCGCCACTGTCATCCATCCCTACCTTCTGCCATTCCTCAGCAAACTTCCTCAGTCCATCACAGATCCAAAGCTGGATTTCTTCAAAAATTTCCTCACATCTCTTGTTGCAGGGTAAGGATTTAACATTCTTTATTTTTAAAGCAAGATGTTTGTTGTTTTCATATGTAAGTTTTTACAAATTACTTTGCTATTCATTACACACTGAAAAGTTTTCAGAGAATTATGATTATAATCCTGTTTTGGATACTTTCAGAACTTAAATACTACCAAGAAAGGTAAGTATTATAAGGTAGCTGCTAGGCGAAAATAGTCCAGTTTTAAAATTTGGAAATAACAATGCGTAAGTGCAAAAATGCAATCCAGTGAAGTTTTAAAACATTCCATAAAGCAAAATAATGCTGTTCAAATTCATGCTTGGAAAAACTCAGTGCATTTATTGCATTTGAAAGACAGTTTTAGCAATGATTAAAATTCTAAACATTTTAAAGTTAACTTAAATGACAGGCAGCCCTGCCATTTACTGGTTCACTTCCCAGGTATATCTGTTAGCTGGAGCAGGACTGAGGTGAAACAGGAGCCAGGGTTTCGGCCCTCGTCTTCCCTGTGCGTGGCCTGGACTCAGCTGCCCGCAGCCGTTAGTGCAGTCTCGCAGCCTGCGAGCGGGGAGCTGGAGTCCAAAGCCACCAGCACTGTGTAAGGACTGGGTGCATCTTGGCAGGCAACTTAGCTTAGGTCAGATGCCTGCCTCTGCCCTGCACTCCACCCCAAACCATTCCCCATTTGATTAAATCTTCTCCGTCAAAGGCAAAATGTCATAAAACACATAGTCTTAGCTTTTTCTGATAAATTTTGAAAATACGATTTTTCTCCTCCTTAATATTTTCTCATTGGTCTGTTAATATATTTTGGTTGTTCTTAGCCTATGAGGCTTTTAGTTAATTTTTAAAAGATGTATTTGTTTGAAAGGTAGAATGAATAGAGAGAGGGAAACACAGAGAAGGATCCTCCATCTGCTGATTCATTCCTGAAAATGCTGCAATGGGCAGGGATTGTTCCTGGATCCAGTAGCTTTTTCTGGGTTCCCATGTAGGTGGCAGGGCCCAAGTACTCCGACGCTCTGCTGGTTTCCCAGGTAACGTTCACAAAGAGCTGGGTTGGAAGTACAACTGCTGGTTTTTGAACCTGCGCTCATATGGGATGTTGGTATCACAGGTGGCTGTGTAACCGTATTGCACCACAGTGTCAGTTGCAATTATTTTCATTTAAAAAATTTCGTGTTTGGGGCCCAACGAAATAGCGTAGTGATTAAAGTCCTCACTTGAACACACTGGGATCCCATATGGGCGCCAGTTCTAATCCCGGCAGCCTCCCTTCCCATCCAGCTCCCTGCTTGTGGCCTGAGAAAGCAGTCGAGGACGGCCCAAAGCCTTGGGACCCTGTACCCACATGGGAGACCCAGAAGAAACTCCTGGCTCCTAGCTTCAGATTGGCTCAGCTCCAGCTGTTGCTGCCACTTGGAGAGTGAACCATCGGACAGAAGATCTTCTTCTGTGTCTCTCTTCCTCTCTATATATCTCACTTGCCAATAAAAAATAAATAAATCTTAAAAAAAAATGTCCTGTTTGGGGATCACACCTGTTTGTTTGTTGTGTTTAGCATGTCTCTGCTTTATTTTTTGTTTATTTTGTTGTTGTGTTGAAATTTTGGAATGATTTTGTATAGCCTGGGATTTCCTCCCACCCCTGACAGATTTTCTCCATGTTGCTACAATCGTACAGTCTCTCATAAGGACTCAAAATTCCATCAGTCTCTTATTTAAGGGGATCACATCTTTGTAATATCTTTATTTTTCTTTTGTTTTAGTTTTAAATTTTTTTTGAGATTTATTTATTTTCAATGGAGAGAGAATTACAGAGAGAGAGAGAGAGAGAGGTCTTCCATCTGCTGTTTCACTCCCCAAATAGCCACAATGGCGGTGGCCGGGCTGATAGGGAGCCAGGAGCTTCCTGCCCTCCCAGCTGATTAGCAGAGAGCTGGATTGGAAGCGAAGTAGCTGGTACATGAATTGGTGCCCATAGGTTGCCTGTACTTGTGGGCGGGGGATTAGCATGATATGCTACAATGCTGGCCCCTATTTTGTTAAGATTTATGTATTTGAAAGGCAGAGTGACAGAAAAATCTTCCATCCATTAGTTTCCTCTCCAAATTTACCTCTCTGACTGTGGCTGGACCAGGCTGAAGCCACCAGTGTGATGCTCCCTCTGGGTCTCCCTCGTGGATACCCCTGCTGCCCTCCCAGGCAGTTTGTGGAGAGCTGGGTTGGAAGTGAAGCAGCTGGGACTGAATCAGCTCTCTGGTGTTGGATGCCCGCGTCACAGGCAGCGGCTTCAGCTGCTGCAACGCTGCCAGGCCTCCAGTGCCTTTGTCTTGTTCATTTGGGGTTTCTTCTTCTCGAGAGTAATCTACAGTTGTTTATTCTTTTCTAGGCTGTCAACAGAGAGAATCAAATCAAGTGGTTCCGAGTGCTCAGCGGTGATAGCCGCCTTTTTTGAATGTTTGCGTTTTATAATGCAGCAAAACTTAGGTGAGGAAGCGATCGAACAGATGCTCGTAAATGATCAGGTATTTAAAACTTAAAAATCACCTGCGCCTCTGTACACTGATGGTAAACAGACTTATTGCGACTATTCTCAGTTGTTAGCCCGCCTTGTAAAGATATCATTTGTGTAATTCACGAATCGCACAGTGGGCATTTCACTAAGAATTCCATATTGTCATAGCCACTGTAATCCCAATGCCTGAGGACCAGTTAGTCTTTGGATGTAAAACGACTACATACAAAAAAGAATTTGAGGGATGCACCTTGCATTGTTCAAATGCCATCATTATATCACTACTTGTAAAATATTCGAATGTATTTTTGTTGTTGTTGTTAGAATTTTGGCTTGGTTTTTAGAAATAAGACATAGGAATATGTCTTACGGTTTCTACCGGCATACTTTTAATAACAGATTAAAAGCCCATGAGTTGATATTTCAGATAGTTCTCTTATTTTTGTAATTTAAGCAAGAGTTATGAATTTTTCAAAAAAGATTTATTTTTGTTGGAAAGGCAGATATACAGAGAGGAGGAGAGACAGAAAGGAAGGTCTTACACACACTGATTCACTCCCCAAGTGGCCACAATGGCCAGAGCTGAGCCGATACGAAGTCAGGAGCCAGGAGCCACTTCCAGGTATCGCACGTGGATGCGGGGTTCCAAGGCCTTGGGCCATCTCGACTGCTTTCCCACGCCACAGGAAACAAGCTGGCTGGGAAGCGAGGCCACCGGGACATGAGCCAGCGCCCATATAGGATCCCGGTGTGTGCAAGGCGAGGACTTTAGCCACTAGGCTTGCCACGCCAGACTCGAGTTACGAAATTTTGTGGGCTCTGGGTATTCTTCATATTGGCTTATGGTCTCATGTCTTATATTTGTCAACAGTTAAATAGGAATTGCAAAACATTGAGTAAATACAAGATGCAAGACTTGTGATTTTTTAAAAAGATTTGTTTACTTGAAAGACAGAATGGTGGAGGTCTGTGCCTGAAGCACCAGCATCCCATATGGGCACCAGTTTGAATCCCATCTGTTTCGCTTCTGATCCAGATTTCTGTTAATGTGCCTGGGAAAGCAGTGGAAGATGGCCAAGCCATTGGGCCGCTGCACCCACATGAGAGACCTGGAAGAAGCTACTGCCTTTGGACTCTCAGTGTTCTGGCTGTTGCGGGCATTCGGGGAGTGAACCAGTGGATGTAAAATCTTTGTCTCTTCTCTGTCTGCAATTGCCTTTCAAATGAAAATATTTTTTTGTTGTTTAAAAAAGAAGAAGAAGAAGGAAAAAAAACAGGTGATCGAGAGAGAGAAGTGGCTGGGAGCAGAGAGAGGATGAGATCCAGAGAGGCAGAGAAGCGGAGAGGAGAGGGCTTCCATTGGGGAGTTTCTTTCTCCAAACACAATGGCCGGCTCTGGGCAAGAAAGAAACCAGGAGCTGAGAATTCCATCCGTGTCTCCCACAGAGGAGGCAGACCCTCGAGCCCTGGGGTCCTCCAGGGCTGGCTTCCCAGGCATGGAAGCAGGGAAACTAGGATGGGGAGTCTCTGGGACTTGAACTGGCATTACCTGTGGGATGCCAGTGGTCCCAGGCCATAGTTTAACACGTATGATGCTCACCGTTGGACTATGTATTATTGACCAAGACTGTAGAAAAGAAGTAATTCTTATGGAATGTGGTGACATTGTTAAGTTCTTTGTATGATCTGCAAGTTAATGTTTCTTGGAGTTCTGCAGCAGGATTAGTATTTTTCTGTTAATAAATATGAAAGCTTATGTAGTCTCTTTTCCAGAATGATTCGTTTCTCTCCATGACCTTTTCCACGTTTACATTCTTTTTCAGTTGATTCCTTTTGTTGATATGGTTCTCAAAGACCCAGTATTGCAAAATGGGCAACTGTTTCATTGTTTGGCAGAAACCTTAAGTTCCTGGGAAGCTAAAGCAGACATGGATAAAGATAATCAGACAGCTCACGGCTTGGAAAATGTCCTGCTGAATTTCTGGGAACGATTATCAGAGATCTGCGTCGAGAAAATCGATGAGCCAGAAGCTGATGTTAAATCCGTTTTGGGCGTCTGTAACTTACTACAGGTGCTGCAGAAGCCAAAGAGCTCAATCAAGTCCAGTAAGAGGAAAAATGGTAAAGTTAGATTTGCTGATGAGATACCTGAACCTGAAAGTAACAAAGAGAATGAGCAGTGCATGTCATCGGAAGGAGAGAACAGTGAGGCCACTGAGTTAGTGCCTGGGTCTGCTCGTGACTCCTCAGACGTCTTATCTCCTCTAAGGAAAAAACCTTTGGACGATTTAGTGTGTAAGCTCGCCGAGATGAGTATTAACTATGTCAATGAGAAGAAGTCAGAGCAACATTTGCGGTTTCTGTCTACCCTGCTTGGCTCCTTCTCATCAAGCCAGGTGTTTCAAGTGCTTCTTGGTGATGAAAACCGGAGTATTGTCAAAGCCAAATCTGTTGCAATAACCGAGCTCGCACAGAAAAATCCCGCCGTGAAGTTCTTATATGGAAAAGTAATAGGTTGGCTGAGTGAAGAACAAAGAAAGGATTCTGGGTTCCTGGTGGACATTTTGTACAGTGCCTTGCGTTGCTGTGATAATGATATGGAAAGAAAAGATGTCTTGGACGATATCTCTGAGGTATGAGTGTTCTGTATCCTTTCTCTCCCTGGAAAGGCAGAGAGCAAGCAAGCAGAGATCCGGGAGACAGGCTGAGCTCGCTCATTTGCTGACTTACTCCCCGTAAGCACAACACGGTACCTAACACCTGGCCATGCTGAAGCCAGGAGCCGAGAGCTCGAGCCCAGAAACCCCTTTGGGTAACAGGATCTAAGAACTTGAACCATCACTGTTGCTTTGTAGGGTATGCTTTTTAGTAAGAGACCAGAATCAGGAGTGAAGCATGTACTTGAACTTCCCAATATGGCAAGGGGCAGTCTCGGTTGGTATCTCAGCTGCTCTTCCAAATGCCTATACTCCTTACTGTTGTGTTAATTTCGTTTCTTTTTCTTGTAACATTTATTCATTTATTTGAAAGTCAGAAGAGTGAGAGGGGGCAGGGAGAGCTTTTGGATGAGCTGGTTCACTCCTAAATGGCCATAGCCAGAGCAAAGCCAGTTGCGTGTAGCTCCATCCTGGTCCCTGATGTGGTGGCAGGGCTCGCAGCACTTGGGCCATCCTCCACTGCTTTCCTGGGCACGTGAGTAGAGACCTGGAGTGGAAGCTGAATGTTCGTGTGCGATGTTGGGGTCTCAGCTAGTGGCTTAACCACCTTTTTTTGTTTCTTTCTTTTTATTTTTTAGAATATGTTACATAGGCTTATACTTTTTTTTAAAGATTGATTTTTTAAAAAAGATTTACTTATTCTTATTGGAAAGTCAGATATATACAGAGAGGAGGAGAGACAGAGAGGAAGATCTTCCGTCCGATGGTTCACTCCGCAAGTGACCACTGTGGCCAAAGCTGCACCGATCCTAAGCCAGGAACCAGGAACGTCCTCTACATCTCCCAATTGGGTGCAGAGTCCCAAGACTTTGGGCCGTCCTTGACTGCTTTCCCAGGCCACAAGCAGGGAACTGGATGGGAAGCAGGGCTGCTGGGATTAGAACCGGCCCATATGTGATCCAGGTGTGTTCAAGGACGTTAGCCCCTAGGGCACAGCGCTAAGCCAGATTGATTTGTTTTTTTTTTTAATTGGAAAATCAGATATGCAGAGAAGATCTTCTGTTCGCCAGTTCACTCCTCATTGGTCCCAACGGCCAGAGCTGAGTTGATCTGAAGCCAGGAGCCAGGAGCTTCTGGGTCTCCTGTGTTCGGTTGTAGAGGCCCAAGGCATTGAGCCATCCGCAACTGCTTTCCCAGGATACAAGCAGGGAGGTGGATGGAAAGTGGGGCGACAGGGATTAGAACCAGTGCTCATATGGGAACCTGGTGCGTGCAAGGCAAGGAGTTTAGCCACTAGGCTACCGCGCCGTGTCCATGGCTTAATCTCCTATGCCACAGTACTGGCTCCTCCCTTTGTCATCAGTTTTAATAATGGCTGCCCATGAATTATTTTGGATTTCTTTTTTACTGAAGATCAGTTTTAAGATAAGTAATATATTCTTGATTGTAATTTGGGAAGTATCTGATAGTGCTTCATAAATGTTTAACAATACTAGCATGATTAAAAAAAGGGGGGAGAGTTTTTTAGTGTTTGTTCTAGTAGAGTGTTTCTAAATCTTTTTCTTCTTTCAGGAGCACCTACACTGGAATTCTCTTCTTCAGGTTATTGAAAAGGTATCTCAGGAATTTTTTTCTCTGTAATTTTATTCATGAATATAGAGAAACTAAAACCATTGTCATAGTTTCAAGTGGTAAGATGTTTACACTAGAAAACCTCTATGCTATTGTAACGTTTCCTAATTTAAGAAAACATTTGGTCTTTGCCTTACATTCTGTTACTTTTCCGGTTAAGTATATCAGAGAATGTACAAGTTTTGGAAAGTTCAGTGTGTCATCCCTATTTATTTTTATTGCAAAGTCATAGTTACAGAGAGAAGGAGAGATAGGAAGATCTTGCTTTCACTGGTTCACTCCCCAAGTGGCTGCAATGGCCAGAGCTGAGCCGATCCGAAGCCAGGAGTCAGGAGCCTCGAGCCTCTTCCTGGTCTCCCACGTGGATGCAGGGTCCCAAAGCCTTGAGCCGTCTTCAACTGCTTTCCAAGGTCACAAGCAGGGAGCTGGATGGGAAGTGGAGCAGCTGGGACATGAACCAGCATGCATATGGGATCCCAGTGTATTCAAGGCAAGGACTTTAGCTGCTAGGCTACTGTGTTGGGCTGGAATTAATGATTTTGTAGGAGCAGGCTGAGGGATCCATTGCCAACTTAGGAATGTGGTTTACAGACTTGTATTTGTCATGGTAAAGTATCTCTTTCTTGGGTATTAAAATTCCTAGCTAGTGTTTGCCTTCTGTCCTGTGGCTCGCTGCTGTCAGCTACCCCATTTTTTGGCAGCTGTAAAGATTGTTTCATCAGATACATTAGTACCTTGAAATTCCTGGCTTGCTAACTTGACAGAGAATTTTAAATATCTATGCCAGGATTCAATAGGTGTGGTTGAATTTATTAATAAACTACATTAGAAAACCAGTATTATAACCCTCCTAAATGTTAGTGTGTTGTTGTTGTTGTTGTTGTTTTAAATTGAACCTGGTGAAGAAATTTCCTCAGGATTATAAGGCTCATTTATTGGTAGCTCTAGTTACCTACAGTTTTCTTTAAAATTAGAAGAATAAGCAGTTTTTTAGACATTACCCAATCTGCACTTGGATTTTTTTTTTCCAGATTGCTTTGAAATGAGCCAAGTTGCACACTCCTTCCTTCTCAGCCCTTGCAGAGAAGCTCTGGCACCTGGATCAGCATTCTTTTCGGGGTGGATTTACAAGTTCTCTCCCCCTCCCCATTTCATCAAAATAAAGAAGTTACTGTCAGATACCTGGCTTTAGGAACCATTTTTCAGAGAATTTAGGGGTTGACTCCCATTTTCAAATTGAATTTTTACAAAATTAATTAAGAAAAATGTAATATCCTTAGAGTGGTTAAATCTGTCATTTAAGTTCACACACTCATCATTCAGTGAACATGCCTGAAGTGCTGACAGCAGGTGTCAAAGAAGTTTAAGAGTTCTCTGCCCTCCAGGACGTTAAAGTTTCATTGGAAAGACAAGATGCAGACAGGTGAACCTTTACATGTTAATACAGTACAGTAAGTGCTTTAGAAACTCCGAGAAAAGCAGTGATCATTGCAGGTTCCAGTGGATGGGGAGACTTTATAAACATGGCATTTGTACCATTTTGAAGAACGGAAGGGAGTTTGGCAGGAAATGGATGGAATATTTATGGTTGGGAAGGTAGCAGGAACACATTGTGGAAGAGCAGAAAAGCCAGGTTTAATGGGAGACCAGGAAGATAGCGGTTTCCTGGAACCAAGGAGGAGGAAAGGGCGGGGGAATGCTGGGAGATGGAATTGGAGCCATGAAGGCTGGCAAGAAGGTTTTGATCTTGAATCTGACCTTTGTTTCAATCTTATGGTTTTAGGCATGTTCTGGTTCAGATAAGCATGCTTCAGTAACACCTTGGCTAAAAGGTGATACACTTGGAGAGAAACTGGTAACTTTGGCAGACGAACTTTGTAATAAAAAGAACTTACAATCTACTTCAGAATCCTACTTCTCCGAAAAATGGACTCTGCTAAAGTTGGTGTTGTCTCAGCATGTTAAAAATGGTAGGGAAAAATACTGCTTTTGTGTGCTTTTGCTGACATATTACTGATTAAGAATAAACAGGACTTAGTTGGATGTCTTAATTTTGTAAGCATGCCCAATCATTGTCAATCTTTGTAGTATGGCTTAAAAGATAAACCATTTTTTTTTTTTTTAGTTTCATACGCTAAGATTTTTTAGTGTAACAAAGCTACTCCCAGTGATTTTGCAAACTAATGCTATTCTGTATGCAATTTATTTATTTGTTTATTTTTTATTTATTTTTATTACAAAGTCAGATATACAGAGAGGAGGAGAGACAGAGAGGAAGATCTTCCGTCCGATGATTCATTTCCCAAGTGAGCGCAATGGCCAGTACTGCGCCGATCCAAAGCTGGGAACCAGGAACTTCATCTGGGTCTCCCACGGGTGCAGGGTCCCAAGGGTTTGGGCCGTCCTCGCCTGCTTTCCCAGGCCACAGGCAGGGAGCTGGATGGGAAGGGGAGCTGCGGGGATTAGAACCGGCGCCCATATGGGGTCCCGACGCATTCAAGACGAGGACTTTAGCCGCTAGGCCACATTGCTGGGCCCTATGTATGTAATTTAAAATAGCTTTTTTTATCTGTTGGTGTTTATGTGTGACAGGACAGATTGATTTGTTGAGATAATATTCTTCAGTGTAATGCATAAACAGTTCTTATTCTTTTTTTTTTTTAAGATTTATTTATTTTTATTGGAAAGTCAGATATATACAGAGAGGAGGAGAGACAGAGAGGAAGATCTTCTGTCCAATGATTCACTCCCCAGGCAGCTGCAACGGCTGGAGCTGAGCCAATCCAAAGCCAGGAACCAGGAGCTCTTCCGTGTCTCCCACACAGGTGCAGAGTCCCAAGGCTTTTGGCCATCCTCTACTGCTTTCTCAGGCCACAAGCAGGGAGCTGGATGGGAAGCGGAACGGTCTGGATTAGAACCAGCACCCATATGGGATCCTGTGCATTCAAGGCGAGGGGCGAGGACTTTAACCACCACACTATTGCGCCGGGCCCAGCACTTCTTATTCTTAAACACACAGAAAGACCCACCTGTTACTAACTCCAAGTAAGATTTTAAAAATATATGTTAATATTTTTTTCATTTTTGTCTGAACTTTTTTTTCCTCTAGATTACTTGATTGGAGAAGTATATGTTGAAAGAATCATTGTTAAACTTCATGAAAGTTTATGTAAAACAAAGACATTGTCAGAAGCTGATAACAGTGATTCGTCAGTGTCTGTTGTCTGTGACGTGGTCCACAACTACTTCGGCTCTCCCAAAGGGTGCTCGTTAGTGCCCTCGGCTGAAGAGTTACTATTAACGCTCTTTCAGTTGTGTGCTCAGAGCAAAGAAAAAACACACTTGCCAGGTAATAGCAAATGTTTTGTTGGGAATCTCCGCCTCTGACCTTCGTAGTGAGAGTAAGTTTCCAGGCTTTATTAATTGAATCATAATATGTTTCAAAATTTAAAGCATTTTGAGTAAATGACTGCGATGTTAACACACTTTCAGCTTTAGCAAGCACGTTAAAGCTGTATGTGAACTTCATGTCAAAAGAGTTTTGGAAGTAACCCTGGCAGATGAGTTAGAATCTTGGCTCGCCCCCCACATCCCTGTTCATCAGCCTTGGCAAGCTGCTTAATTTTTTAAAAATATTTATTTTTATTATTTTTTTATTAGAAAGGCGGATATACAGAGAGGAGAGACAGAGAGGAAGATCTTCTGTCTGATGATTCACTCCCCAAGTGAGCGCAACGGCCGATGCTATGCATCCGAAGCCAGGAGCCTCTTTTGGGTCTCCCGCGCGGGTGCAGGGTCCCAAAGCCTTGGGCCGTCAGACGTTTATTTGAAAACCAGACTTAGAAAGGAGAGGGAGGAAAAAGAGAAATCTTCAGTGCACTGATTGACTCCCCGAATGGGAATGGATAGGCTGGCGTTAGGCCTGTCCATAACCAGGAGCTGGGAGCTTTTGCCGGGGCTCCCGCGGGAGTGCGGGGACACAGTCCCAGGCCCATGTGCGGGGACACAGTCCCAGGCCTGTTAATAGGGAGCTCGATCAGATTTGGAGAAGCCAGGACTTGAACCAGTGCCTACATGGGCTTTATGCCGGCTCTGAGTTGCTTAATTTCTTGGTGGTTCCACTTTCTCGTTTAACGAATAATAATGTTATATCTCAATTATAGTAGAAAACAAATCAGTGTTGGCTCTTATCACAATGAAACATTATCATTGTGAGGACTATTTTCTTTAATGTATTACTTCAGACTTCAGAAGCACTTGTGAAAAAAATACTCAGAAATATAAAACACTTTGGATAGACAGCCTTTCTTTACCTTTTTCTTTAATGTTTACACTTATGTGAAAGAAGTGTGATGCTTAATTCTTATTATCTCCAAAAGAACAGTTCTTGTAAAGGCATTTGCAGTAGAAAAGCTACTAAAGTTTTACACTTTTAGTTTTACATAGCACAAGGTAGTGTACATATCTGAGTGTTCACAACACTTTTAGTAATTGAATTTTAATTTTATGTTTTCTTATCCTGAGTCCAATTTATGAGTTCTTTCAGATATTTTTTAACAAAGCTGATTTGTGAGATGATAAATTCCTACTGACATCTCGATTTTAGATTTTCTTAGGTGTAAACTGAAAGATACTTGGCTCTCTGGTGTAAATGTGTTGGTCCGTCATGCCAGTGGCACATTTAAGCAAAGCACCTTCCTACGTTCATCTGCTCTGTGGCTCAAGAGTCAAGTTCAGTCTTCCTCTTTGGATATCACAAGGTAAGCTTTTTTGGGCTTAGTTATAAAGTGTCTTTTTGATCACGGTCCTTAAATCGGCTCCATTGTGATGTGTATACCTAAGAAAAATGATTTGTTCTGTAAGAAAACCATAGGACTCTTTAAGAGAGAAACAAGATTTACAAGTCCATTTTGTTGTACTGCTCATTCATTTAAACTGATCGCTTGAAGAATCATTTGTTATGATGCATCAGCAGGACTCCTAACTTGTAGCAGTTTCTGATGATGGTACTGTCCTGTGTAGGGAGCTGGTCTGGAGTGGTGGCCGTGACTTCTCATCTCCACACACTGTTGATTGGTTCTTGGGAAGGTATTCTGTATTTCAAGCTGCTGGAAATACATTGCGAATACATTTTACACATCAGATATGAATTAATGTAACACAAGTGAAAACAGAGAATGTATATTGAGGCTGTTGGGAAGGGGTCAAAGAATCAAGCTCTTTTCAGGGATAAGAGAGCTGTAGCTCGGGCAGATCTGCCTTGAATTGGAATCAGGTTCCCTTCAACCTGAGCTGGAGGCTGCATTTGATTTCCGTTCGTGAAAGCATTCCTGAAGGCCCTGTTTTGACTGTGTGTATCCAAGGCCTTAGGAGCATCTGTTCTCTGCTGTTTTTGTCACAAGTATTGTCATCTGTGATCAAGTATTTCACGAGTGCCAGGGTTCTCAACAGCTAAGTTCTTTCATTATTTTCAGTCTTCAAGTCCTTTTGTCTGCTGTTGAAGATTTGCTAATTGCATTTCTAGAGAGTGAAGATCCCTGTCTTCTGGCAGATTATATTGGAAGTATAATGCCAACCAGCAGTGAATGGGAAAAGATGAGACAGTCTCTTCCTACTCAGGTATGTTGGAAGTTGGAGAGTATAATTTCTGATTTTATGCAAGCTTGGAAATTTTAATTTGCTGGGGAAGAAAAAGAAATTCCAAGAAACGAGCACCTTGCTTTGTGTCTCTGCCTGCCTTGCACCCCTCATGTACTGAGTGAAGGCTGTTTACCAGCTACTGTTTGGATCTGACAGTAGGGAGTAAGGCTTAATGAGTCCTTAGGAAGTTTTATTTAATCATTTCTTTTCCTTAGGGAGTTTTAAAGAGATATAGACTTTGATGATTTCCTTTAGTAGTAAACAAGCTTCTACATATTATAATAACTCATCTTTATTCTCTGAATTATGTAGGTCTGTAAATAATATAGAATAATGATCTTGTATGTAATTTGATGTATTCATTTTACAGTGGTTACACAGACCTCTTTTAGAGGGAAGATTGAGTTTGAATTACGAGTGTTCCAAAACTGAGTTTAACGAACAAGATGCCAAGAGCCTTCCCAGCCATTTGTGTATGTCAGCCTTATTGGGCAAGATGATGTTAGTGTCACTGAAAAAGAAAATAAACCTGGAAAATAGTGAGCTTGAGAAAATAAGTAAGTATCCATGGATATAACTGAAATAATTTTCATTGTGCCACAGTTTAAATCTAAGATCTTCAGTTTCCTATTGATTGTTTTGGTGATAGGAAATGTGAGGTTGGGAAACACTGAAGTTTGTTCTGCTATTAGCTAGGGGTGTAATTTGCTCTGAAATAGGATCCTCGGGTTGGCAAAATATCAAAGTATAAGCAAGTCCTGTGACACGTAACCTAAAGGAAATGGGAAATGAGGCTTTGGCGTTTCACCAAGGATTCTGAATTCTGCTTGATTTTTGAATCTGTACCTTGCTATTCAGCACAATATAATACTTTCCCGACAAGTATAGGTACAAATATTATATCTCCAGAGGAGACAGTTTGTATCAGGGTGTGGCATAGAGTTGTAGGCAGGGGTAGGACCTTGTAGGAGATGGTGTGAAAGGTAGAGCCTTTGGTGAAACCTGTGTGTCTTATTGCTGTGACACAGTAGGGAACAACAGATGGCAGGGCAGAAAGCTGAAATTCTGAATTGCCTCTTGAGATCATTTAGCTGCTTACGTAGTTAGTGCTAAGAAAATAAGCCTACAGTTTATATTGCTCAGAGGGATTCTATCACCACATAAAGCTGAAATTTAAGAGTTTTTGTAATAATTTGTTCTGATTGTAAGTAGTTATTAGAAACTGATAGTTATTTATTCTTCTTACTAGCCTTATCTGTTAGATATTAATTGCTGTTTTAGTTAGCTTTGCTTGATTGGAGCTACCTAGCTTAAAAGGATAGAATTGTATTTTGAATCTAGTCCTATGGCTTCTGACTTTAGCATACACTTTTAAGGAATGTTCAGGACCCGGTGCGATAGACTAGTGGCTAAAGTCCTTGCCTTGCACTTGCTGGGATCCCCTATGGGTGCTGGTTTGTGTCCCGCCTGCTCCACTTCCCATCCAGCTCCCTGCTTGTGGTGGGAAAATAGTGTAGGAAGGCCTAAAGCCTTGGGACCCTGCACCTGCATGTGAGACCCTGAAGATGCTCCTAGCTCCTGGCGTTGGATCAGCTCAGCTCCAGCCATTGGGGCCAGTTGGGGAGAGAACCCACAAATGCAAGTTCATTCCCTCTGTTTGTCCTTCTGTCTGCAAATCTGACTTTCTGATAAAAATAAATGTTAAAAAGCAAAGAATGTTCAGATCATTAATGCATTAGAAGCCTGTGATGAGTCGATCAGAATGGACGTTAGGTCATTTGATGCTCACAGTAGCCCTGTGAGGCAGGTTGCAGTATCCTCAGTAATAATCACGTATGTGTGCAGTACAGTGCTACATCATGCCGTCTCCCCCATCCTGCCACTTGGGCGCACAGTGCTGACCCAGGTGTGGCCTGTGTGTGTTTCCCCTGAGGCAACTTGCTGTCACTTGTGCCAAGATAGTAAGAAGATTGTTTCAGTGTCTAATAAATTAGTTACCCAAGCTCATTCCCCCCCCCCCCTTTTTTTTAAATCTTTACTCATTAGAACCACCAAGTAAGACTTGGGGAGAGAAGAGTGGCATTTTGTGCCACAGGCAGATGTTCTGTTTTCATTATACTAGGAAATTCTTAGTTTTTTTTTTTCAGATTTATTTACTTAAAAGCTAGTTGCAGACTGAGAAGGAAGGAGAGAGAGCGAGAGAGCGCTTTTATCTGCTGGCTCACACTGCTGTTGCCTATGACATCCAGAGCTGGGCCAGGCCAAAGCTGTGAGCTTCATCTGGGTGTCCTGTGTGGGCGCGGAGGCCCACGTGCTTGCCCTGTCTGCCGCTTTCCAGGGCAAACCGGGCTTCCAGGAAGCCCAGGTGAGCGTGGAGCTGCCGGGCCTTGAGCTGGCACACAGGGGACGTTGATGTTGCAGACAGCAGCCCAACCTAATGTGCCACAGTGCCTGCGCCCTATGTGAATGGCCTGAAGGTCATTTGACAAAAAGTCATAGCTACTTCGATGTGAGTACAGCAGTAACACTAGGAAATGGGACGCGGACGTGAAAGTAATTCAGTTGTGAAGTGCACCTGGTGATGTGATGCCTTCCTCAATGTTAGCCGCAGAGCTGCTCTACTCACTGCAGTGGTGTGAAGAACTAGACAACCCGCCTGCTTTCCTAACTGGATTTTGTGAGATGCTTGAAAAAATGAGTATTACATTTGATAACCTACGTGCATTTGGCGATACCTCTGGCCTTTTGCAACTGTTATTTAACAGGTAAGAATCCCTTTAAGTTTCCATTTTTTAACTGATTATTGTTCTTTTGTGTAGCTTTGTCCTCCACAAGCTGGTGATGAACGGCTCGGGGATGTTAAATCATTGGTGTAATTTTCCAGGGGATCTGTTTGGACCTTGCTTCTCTTTTAATCTATAAATTTATGTATTTTTAAAGACTTATTTTATTTTTATTGAAAAGTCACATATACAGAGTGGAAGGGAGTCAGAGAGGAAGATCTTCCATCTATTGATTCACTCCCCAAGTGGCCATAAAAGCCAGAACTGCGTCCGGAGCCTCCTCTGGGTCTCCCATGTGGTGCAGGGTCCCAAGGCTTTGGGCCATCCTTGACTGCCTTCCCAAGCCACAAGCAGGGAATTGCATGAGAAGTAGTGTAGCCGGGATTAGAACCAATGCCCATATGGGATCCAGGTGCATGCAAGGCAAGGATTTTAGCCGCTGGGCTACTTTACTGGGCTCCGTAAGTATTTTAAATGGCAAATGACAATGAAAGATACAAGTGGAAAAGCCAGGACAAGAACCTGCACCCATATGGGACACCAGCGCACACGCAGAGGATTTGCTCTCTGTGCCACACTGGCCCTAGCAGGCAGTGGCTTTGCTTGTTTTGCCACAACATTAGTCCCCAAATTTACTCTGAAGCAAAAGAGAGGTTACATTTCCATACTCTGATTGACAGTCCATAAAAACCAGAGGGTAGATCAGACTAAAGCCAGAATCCTGGAACTCGGCCTGAGTTTTCCATGTGGGTGTAGGGACGCCAGAACTTGGACCATGCGCAGTTGCTCCCTGTGGTGGACATTGGCAGAAAGGCAGCATTGATGGGGCTGAGACTTGAATCCAGGCACATGACTGGTCCGTGTCTTAGAAATATGAGATCCTTTCCCTAAGAGGAGGAAGTTAGATGTGCAAGAGCCTTTGTGGAAATTACAGTGATGAGATGCTTAACTTGTCCAAGTCGTTTTCATCTTCCAGAGCGATTCCTTGCCTGTCTGCCTAGCATGCTTTGCGGTGTCAGGGTGCCCACTTCTTCTCGGGTCCTAGTCTGATTGTGGAACAGCTTGCCTTGGAGGAGGGAAGTTCCGGCCGGCTGTTCGTGTGGCAGATGCCCAGGTGTCCTCAGGGAGATGTCCTTTTCCCACCTGCACCCTCTGGTTCTTTAAGTCTGTTCTTTAGGTTTGTCTCCTAGTGAAACTTGACAGACTTGGGGATTTGCTTGAAGTGAGTACTCAGTTCAGTTGTGGATAATTACTGAAAGTCTGAACTGCCTTTTCTTTGGGTAATTATGGTAGTTGTGTGGTAAAAGTTTTGGGTAAGTTGATGCCTTCAGAAAGCTATTTATTTAATTTTACAACGATTTTTAAAAATATGTGTTCAAAATGAAGTGTAACTTTCTCTTTTTTAGGTCCAAGGAAAATGGAACACTCTGGGCTCTTATTATTGCCAAGTTGATCCTTTCCCGAAGCATTTCATCTGATGAAGTAAAGCCACATTATAAGAGAAAAGAAAGGTATCCTTATCTCACGTGTTGTACTTTGTAATTTATTATTTTTGATCGTCTAACAAATGGATAATCTCTAGTGAATCAAAAAAATAAAGTTTACAAAATGAGCAAATGAAAGGAAGTGAAAAGTAAAGACTTTTTTTTTCCTTCAAATTTTTTTTATTGGAAACGGAGATAAACAGAGAAGAGGAGAAACAGAAAGATCTCTCCTTTTACTCACTCAAGTGGCTGCTATGGCCCAGGCTGTGCCAGTCTGAAGCCAGGAGCCAGGAGCCTCCTCCAGATCTCCCATGCAAGCATAGGGTCCCAAGGCTTTGGGCCATCCTTAACTGCTTTCCCAGGCCACAATCAGGGAGCTGGATGGAAGCAGGGCTGCTGGGATTAGAACCGGCGCCCATGTGGGATCCCAGGGCATGCAAGGTGAAGACTTTAGCCACCAGGCTTCCATGCTGGGCCCAGAAAGTAAAAACTTTAAAACATCTTAAATTATCTTAGATTAGAGGCTCATCTTATTTTTTTCAAACTGACATGTCTAAATTTTCACATGTGCATTATGAAATGATATATACTTGTTTTAAACAGATAGTATTGTGTAAACTTAGCCTTTTCTTCAGAAGTCTCCTTAGTAAAAATCTTTTTCTTCTCTACAGCATTCTTCTGCCACTTTTGCTCTAGGGAACTGGTAGAGAAAGTCACTCTTAAATGAGAATAAGCCTGTTGAAAGATGTTTTGCAACTATAATAAATGTGTACTTTAGACAAAGCAAAACAAGAATGTACATTTAAAATTCGTACTTAGGGTCTGGTACAGTAGCCTAGTAGATAAGTTCTCACCTTGCACACCCTGTGATCCCATATGGGTGCTGGTTCTAATCTTGGCTGTGCCACTTCCCTTCCAGTTCCCTGCCTGTGGCTTGGGAAAGCAGTGGAGTATGGCCTAAAGCCTTGGGACCCTGTACCCGCATGGGAGACCCAGAAGTGGCTCCTGGTTCCTAGGTCCTGGCTTTGGATTGGCTGAGCTCCATTCATTGCGGCCAGTCGAGGAGTGAATCGGCAGATGGAAACTCTTGCTCTCTGTCTTTCCTTCTCTTTGTAACCCTGACTTTCCAATAAAATAAATAAATCTTTCAAAATAACTTTAATAATTAGCTGAGATTTACCCAGAAATGTTTCGGATGTAGTGATCCACCAAGAGAAATTCAGAAGTTAAATGCATGTATGTATCTATTTTGTCTATTATACAATATCATGACAAACAAAATGGTATTTCCTGTAAGCTGTTGAGCCGGCTGACACAGGTTGACAGACATATGAGGTATGTGAACACGTCAGCCCAAATAATGCAGTAGTTTCAGCATAGGATCCCTTGTGTATAAACCCGTGTCACACCTTCTTGTTATTTGTGTGAATGAGAGAATTCACAGTGAGAGGGAGGTAGTCCGTGCAGTGTTACTCCTTGAATCGCAGCCACAGCTGGGGCTGGGTCGGACTGAGGCCAGGGTTTTCCAGGTCTTCTTCGTGGGTGGCAGGATCCCGAGGCCTTGGCCATGCTCGGCTGCTTTCCTGGGCCAGTAGCTGGGAGCTGGATTGGAAGTGGAGCAGCCAGGAGTCAAACCAGTGCCCATACGGGATGCCTCAACACCCGCCCCAGGCAAGATATTAAGGAACGGACAATGTCATAAAATCCATAAAGTAAATAGATATTTGACTGTGTGAAAAGGAAAACTTTTATCTGTCTGGATCAAAAGTCAAAAAACTAAATAATACTCACTTTTAAAAAGGAAAAAAATTCTGACACATGCAATAGTGTTAATGAATCTTGAAAAATCTTACACCAAATGAAGTGAGTCAGTCACAAGGAGACACCTACTGATTAGCCTGTTGATGAAAGTGACCCAGACTGGTTGCAGGAAACTACTGGGGCGTCGGGGCTAGGTTGAGCCCAAGTGCTGGTGGGCCCTAGGCATCCCAGCGGGCGGTTTGACCATTAGGCCACACCGCATTACTTCATCAACTTTATGAAGCCCCTTTTCTGAAGTTTGAGTTACATGTATATTACCTTAATGGAAAACAAAAATCTTTTTTTTTTAGATGAAAATGAATTTTAACAAGATGTGTGTACTCATTTGAAAGGCAGAGGCCAAGAGCGAGCTTCCATCTGTTGGTTCACTCCACAAATGGCTGCCGTAGCAACGTCTTGGTCCTGCCAAAGCCAGGAGCCAGGAGCCAGGAACTCCCTTCTAGTCTTCCCCATGGGTTGCAAGAGACAGTGCTTTGGCTGTTACCTGTTTTTCAGACTCATCAGCAGTCGTGGATTGGAATAAGAGTAGCTGGAATTCAGACCAGCTCCCATATAAGGGACACTAGATTGCAGGCAGTGGTCTAACTCTGTGCCACAGTGCTGAACCCTAAATGATAATTTCTTTATCGTGGAAATATTATAAATAAAGGTTAGAGGGGCAGGTGGTAAAATGGCAGAACCTTTTTTTTTAAAAGATTTATTTATTTTTTATTGGAAAGGAGTATATACAGAGAGGAGAGACAGAGAGGAAGATCTTCTGTCTGATGGTTCACTCCCCAAGTGGCCACAACAGCTGGAGCTGAGCCAGTCCGAAGCCAGGAGCCTCCTCCAGGTCTCCCACTCGGGTGCAGGGTCCCAAAGTCTTGGGCCATCCTTGACTGCTTTCCCAGGCCACAGGCAGGGAGCTGGATGGGAAGCGGGGCTGCCGGGATTAGAACTGGCACCCACATGGGATCCCGGCACGTTCAAGGCAAGGACCTTAGCCGTTTGCTATCGTGCCGGGCCCAACAGAAAATATTTACAAACTAATAAGCAAATGGTGTCTATAACTTATAAATAGCTCTTATGAACTATTAAAAAATCGTTGAAATTGAAAAATGTGTTAAGGTCTTAAACACCAAATTTGTAGATGAAATTGCCAAAGCTAATTCAGTAAATGTGAAATGGAAAAGTATTTGCTTTATTGGTAAGGGCTGCTAATAAAGTTAAAACTAGCATGTTTTTCTACTGTATTACCAGGAATGAAATAGATTTTAAGTGTGCAGTGAGTCACATTTTTACATATTTTTGGTGGAAGTATAAACTAATTATGCTTTTTCATAAAGCAGTTTTTGAAGCTATCAAAATATTAGGACTTCAGATCCTTTGATGTTACCAGCTTCACTTCTGAGGATCCAGAGTCTTTTTGTACATACATGGAAAAGAGGACGTTCAATGCAGCTTTATGTGCAAGAACGAAATTTAAGGTAGAGTGGTGTCCTAAGTGGCCACAAAGAGAGAAGCAGGCAAATGGTGAACATCCGCAGGGTAGACCGTTAAATAGTTTTTTCTGCGTTTTTGTTATGTAACTTTTAAATGGGTTGATTATACCTAAACATCCTCAGTTGAACAGATCTACAAAATATGCACGTGGTAAATAGAGTGGTATGTTTAGTGTGATCCTATTTATGCAACTAAAACCCAAATATTTATTATTAACATTAGTTCAGAAGGTCAGTAGGTAGTTAAATTGAGTCAGTTGAGACAATACACTCATGTTTGCTGGTAGAAGTTTAAGTTCATTCATGGGGAGGAGCCTTGGGGTACGGCCCACATCCCATGTCGGAGTGTTGGTGGGGTCCGGGCTGTTGGGCTCTGGTTCTGTCTGCTGATGGCCTAGGAAGCAGCCCTTAGAAGCTCAGGCCTTTGAGCTCCTGTCCCCACGTGGGAGCTGGGTAGCGCTGCTGCCTCCTAGCTGCAGCCCTGGATATTGCAACCATTTGGTTGCAATATCACTCCACCTTTTAAGTAAGTGAATCTAAAAAAAAAAATCATACGTGGTGGAAAAGTTCTGTATACTCATTTCGAAAACTAGAAATATTCAAGAAAAGGTAATAACAATTGTCTAGGTTCAGCAGTTTAAATCTCTTATCAGTTTATTTTCTTACGCTGTTTTATGTAGTAGAATTATTGATTTTTTTTGCGTAGTTGAATAAGGTTTTGATGGATTGCATATTTAGAATAAATGTAATTCCCATTTCTCTTTAAACAGCTTTTTTCCACTAACCGAAGGTAATCTGCATACCATCCAGAGTCTCTGTCCATTTTTGTCAAAAGAAGATAAAAAGGAATTCAGTGCGCAGTGTATCCCTGCTCTGCTGGGTTGGACTAAAGAAGATCTTTGCAGTATTGATGGTTAGTTTACCGGCGAGTAAAATGTTATTAACTTAACCATTGTTTTGGATGAAAAGGGTTTTACAAGACGCAACAGCAGAAATAAGTTGGATTAGTTCTCAGTTTATGACGCATTTCACTGCAGGAGTGGCTGGTAATATTTTGTAGTACAGACATTCTATAGGCTTCAGGGGAACTTGTCACCCACAAAAAGCATCTACTTGTTTATTTTCCAATGACAAGGGTCTTCAAAATGTTCATGGGAAAAGGAAATTAAAAGTTTGTCTTGGGGTCAGGCGTTTGGCCCAGCCGTCGGGAGGCTGCACGGGACTCCCGGGTCGCCCCGTCTGCTGCTCACTGACGTGTAACCCCGGGCTCCGCAGGTGGCGGCCGCCCGGGCAGTCGGAGCCCTGCTGCTCAGGCGTGAGCTCCGAGCTGGGTGCTGGGCTTCTGGCTTCGGCCTGGCCCAGCTCAGGACTTTTGGGCATTTGGGAAGCGGACGATGACAACTGAGTCTGTCTCTCTCCCTGTCAAAAATGTAAAAAGGGTAAGTTTAAGTGCAAAAAATAAAGAAATGAAGTCCAGTCTTCTCTTAGTATATATGTCCTGTGAGCCTTTTGAAGGCTCCTGTAGAAATCTGTCGCATTCTTTCCTAGCCAACTAATGCAAAAAGCAAAAGAAGAAATATATCTTGTTGTATTCGAAACTTTTTGGAGCACTCTTATTAGTTCATTTGTTGACTAAGTTAAACGCACACCTTCCACAGGACAGTTCCCATTGTAAAGAAGACAGGCATAAAGTCATACTTTGTAACAGCGGATGGTGCGAAGTGATGTTGCGAGTGTGGAGAAGGCAGAAGGGGTGTTTCCACTCTGCTTTAAGGGTGCCAGCAGGAGCGTCCCAGAGAAATACAGAGACAGTTACAGGATGACCAATGATACATGTGGATATAGTTGAGAAAGGCCATTCCAGATACACAAGAACGTCCAGAGGTGCAGATGGTATAGCGTGGGTGGCATTTAAGGGAGAATGTCGGAGGCAGAGGGTGTCAGGATGTGCCAGAAGGTGGCTTACGTGAGATGTTGGGATTCTAAGAGCGGAGACCACAGTTACCAGACATCTTCTTTTCTGTCTTTTTTTTAAACTTTGCAGTTGCTTGCTGTCCTTTTCGGTTTTTATTTGGACAGTGAATGCACTGCACGTGTCCTTTAAGAAAGGAAAAGGGGCATAGATTTGCGTAAAGCACAGTTTCCTTCGCTCGCTGTACTTTCAGTTCATCTGTCTCAGTGGAGCCTGCAAGACTGTTTGTGAACTCCTATATTTTTTATAGGTTCATTTTTTGTTTTGTTTTTCCTTTCTCTTTTTGTGTTATTTATTTATTTTATTATTATTATTTTTCTTAATCACGTTGCATTATGTGACACAGTTTCATAGGTTCTGGGATTCCCCCCCCCCCATCCCCTTGTCCTCCCCCATGGTGGATTCCTCCGCCTTGTTGGTTGTCTTTTATAATTCGTAATCTGGATAGTCTTGAACGTTTTTGACTTCTCAGAGTAGTCTTCATTTCGTGGTAATGGTGTACTTCAAAGATTTTTAAAATTTTCATTTTGAACTTTACTTTAGGAGGTTTTGGCCATCTTGCCATTTTCAATTCTTGTCTGCAGACCAGAAGCATAGATGACGGAGAGCTGTTACATGGGATATTAAAAATAATAATGTCCTGGAAGAAAGAGCATGAGGACATATTTCTTTTCAGTTGGTGAGTGATGCTTGACACTGCTCTGCCTGCTCCCCCATGACACAGTAGGGGCCCAGAGTCTGTGCCTACATTTAGCAGGTTTGTATGAGGTAGTAAGATGATAGATGTTTAAGTCAGTCATTTATAAGACTGTAAATGGAGGCAGGACGTCGTTACGGTTTTACACCACTGCTCGGAACATCCACAGTGGATTGATTCTGATTGACTCAAGTTAGTCAACACTACTGATGAGCTTCAGGCAGCACCTGTGTCTGAGCTGGGTGGAGCTGCTGGTGCCCGCTCTGGGGTTCCCCCAGCCCGTGGCTGAGCTGGGTGGAGCTGCTGATGTCTGCTCTTGGGTTCCCCCAGCCTGTGGCTCAGCTGGGTGGGGCTGCTGGTGCCTGCTCCAGTGTGGGTAGCCCTGCTGATGGGCATTCGGAGGCAGCAGTTGGGTTCCCCCAGCCGGTGTCTGAGCTGGGTGGGGCTGCTGGTGCTCGCTCTGGGGTTCCCCCAGCCTGTGTCTGAGCTGGGGGGGGGCTGCTGGTGCTCGCTCTGGGGTTCCCCTAGCCTGTGTCTGAGCTGGGGGGGGCTGCTGGTGCTCGCTCTGGGGTTCCCCCAGTCCGTGGCTGAGCTGGGTGGGGCTGCTGGTGCTTGCTCTGGGGTTCCCCCAGCCTGTGTCTGAGCTGGGTGGGGCTGTTGATGCCTGCTTTGGGGTTCCCCCAGCCTGTGTCTGAGCTGGGTGGGGCTGCTGATGCCCGCTCCAGCGTGGGTAGCCCTGCTGACGGGCATTCGGAGGGTGAGCCAGTGGGTGGAAAATCTGTTTTCTCTCTCTTTGTCTGTCATTCAGATGAATAAATAAGCAGATAAATCTCTTTTTTAAAGTGTAAAAAGAATACTTTCTACTTGAATGTAAATGTAACTAATGCTTCTTGGTTTCTTGTTATTTTGCTTCTTGTCGTTATCACAGTAATCTATCAGACACAAGTGCAGAGGTGCTCGGAGTGAACGTAGAGATCATCCGGTTCCTGTCCCTGTTCCTGAAGTGTGGCTCGTCTCCTTTGGCGGAGGGTGAATGGGACTTCATTATGTGCTCCATGTTGGCGTGGCTGGAGGTAAGGTAACTTGGTACCGTGTTCCCTCTGTTGGATTTTCGTGTGTATCTGTACAGCAGACCGTTTGCTGATGCAGTCAACATATGGTTGTAATTAGCTCCTTTTAAACATTTAGAACGGAGCAGATCTCCTCCCTACCAGGCACTCTGACAGACTGTAAAGATTGTGATGTAATCATAGCCAACACCATTCACTGCTGTTAAAGCTGCTGCGTCCGTGGAGCTGTGGTTCAGTGCACCAACGCTCCGCCAGTGGTGTCGCAACCCACATGGTTTCATTCCTGCTGCTCCGCTTTCTGTCCAGTTCCCTGCCGATGGCCTGGGAAAGCAGAAGACACCCCAAGTCCTTAGGCCCCTGCACTCATGTGGGAGAAGCTCCCTGCTCCTGGCCTCGGACTGGCCGAGCTCTGGCTGTTGCAGCCATTTCGGGAGTGATGTAGTAGTTGAAAGACCTCTTTCTCTCTCTTTTTTTCTATAATTCTGCCTTTCCAACAAATACAATGATCTCTTTTAGAAAAACTATTCTCTCCATTAACATTTTGCATATGGTTTTTGTTACTTGGTTGATACTGGTAAAATACAAGTTTTGTTGTTGTTGTTGACTCTTTTATCGTAATTATTACCAGACTGATGCGTTACGGCTAGGCAGATGGAGATGTTTTTTATTCCCCAGAGCCATCAGATGCGTGACTTGGGCTCAGACCAGTTGGTGAGGCTTAGTTGGTTTGACTCCTGACCTTGCCTGTAAATGTGACCCTGTTTAAGCTTCAGATTTTTTTTTTGTTCTCCTTCATATATTTTCTTTCTTTTTTTTTTGTTGGTAAGACTCTTATTTTTTCCATATTGCTTCCTTCACGTTTAAAGGGGGGTATTAAGGGAGAAGGCCCACCCAATTTCCCACCCTCCCCAGGTCCCGGATGTAGGGTATGCTCTGAAGTTCTTGCTCAAGTGGTTTTGATATTTCAACAGTTATGAATCGCTGTCAATCTTGCCACTCCAAGCACTATGAGGTCTTTGAAGAATCCACTGATTGACCTAATCCATCATAGAGTCTCTGTTTGCCCCGTATTTCGCTGCCAAGATATAGCTGAGATGGTTGGTTGACCTGTTCTGTCTTCTCTCTTTTCTTGGTTAGGGTTCTGAGTCTGGCATTTTGATTGGGGAGATCTCAAAAGAAACTTTGTCTGAGGTGTTCTCAAACCAGATTCTTGTATGTGCTAGCAAGTACAGGGCCCGGCACAGTCCATCACCCCAATCAGCTGGTGGGTTGGTTCTGTTTTCAGCCCCGACTTCCACTGGAACCAGTGGGTGTTGCAGTCCAGCCTGATTCTGCCCAGCACATACTCGGCCCTCACATAAACCAGTGGGAGCTGCAGCCTAGTTGGAGCGACCCACAATAACCCCCACCAGGCCCACCCCCTACCCTGGTTTGCCAGTATGTGTAGCAGTAGTCCAGTCTGTCCCACACCCCATTCCACCCCAGCCCCTGTCCTAGTTTTATGCCCTCCCGAGGAAGTGGTAACCCAAGAGGGGGAACCCATTATTTCCCTCCTAGGCCTCTTCCACTCCCAGATTATGCACTTTCCAGATAGTTCTGTGGTTTGACTTGACAGAACTAGCCCCCAGTGCCAGCTTCTGTCAGCTGATGCTGTGGCTAAGCCCAAACAACCCTCACCCACTCTAATTTTGTTTGCACCAGTAGGAATAATCAGCCCAGCCTGGCTTTTCCCTGATCTAGTCCACATGAGGCACACAGGTGTTGTAGCCCTGCTTAGTCTGGTCTGCCCCATCCCAGCTCACACTCTCCAGTGGGAGTAGCTGTCCAGCAAGGGAACCACCCCTTATTCCCCTGCCAGCTCTGCCCCCTCCCTTCCTTGTTCTCACGTGTGCTGGTTGGGTGCTGTGGTCACATCTGGTACAGGCAACCTCACCTTGGCATTCCATATTGTGCACTAGTTTTTGTCGTGACTGAACCCGGCTCAACCCACACTCTGTTCTGGTGCTTGGATTTGCCAGTGGATGATGTGGACAGATTCAGCCTGGTCTTCCCCCGACCCCTGCCAAATGTATGCCAGTGGGTAACTTTCCATGGCCTGTTCTGGGCTGTTTCCTGTCATGTTTCTTGTGCTTACCTGCCTGGTCTGTGTCCTGCCAGAGGAGTTGCCCAGGTTCCTCCATCAGAATCTCTCCCAATGCCAGATTTTGCACATACCAGGGGGTCCATGAGCCAGCCCTACTCAATTCACCTCCTGTCCTAGCAGGAACAGTGGCTTTTCCTGACTGGCCTTCAACCCAAACTGGTCCTTGCTGTTGGATGTTTCAGCCTAGTCATGGTTTGTCCATACCCACATATGGCTCACACATGGCTCAGTAGGGGGTTGAGACTTTGCCTAGTCCATCCCACATCTGCCCTGGTCCTCCAGAACAACAGAGGGTGTTGGAGTCTGGCCCGGCTCGGTGCATCCAATCCCAGTCCACACAGTGCCAAGGGAGACTACATCCGTTTCCTGATCAGAACGCAGCCCCCATGCCAGGTCATAGGCCCCTTGGTGGGAACCTCAACCCAGCTAGTGATGTCCCCTTAGCTCCCCAGCCGGGCCTGTTCCCAGCCATAGATCATGCGCATGCCAGTGGTTGCTCTGACTCAGCTTGGCTCAGCCCCTCACCTGTCCTGACCTCTGCCTTAGACACTGTGGCTTAGAGTTCCTGACTCTTGCACATCAGTTTGTGCAAGAGCCTAGCTTGGCATGACATGTGCTCCTTCCTGGTCTCTAGTTTTGCTTGTGGGCTAAAGTTTGCTCAGTCTTGCCTGATCTACTTGCTTCCATTACCAATTGACACATTTGCCAGCTGTTGGAGCTGTTTGCCCAGCTTGTCCAACCCCCAGGTCTGGACCACATGTTCACCAGTGGGAGCTATGACTCGCCACGGGAGTTTCCCAAGTTCCTCCACTTAATCCACCCCAAGCCCAGTTCTCATACATGCCATTGGACTTAGGCCAGTGCCCAGTTCAGTCTGGCCTTCCATTTTGCCTTGTATGAGCTGGTGAACATTGCAGCCTGGCCCACCCCACACCCTAATTAGGATGCACATTTGGGTGTTGCTGCCCTGACCAGTCCAGACTGTTGCCGGTTCCTTTACCTGTGATTGATGGCAGGCTCCTTGGTCACACCTAGCTTAGTCCATCACCACCCCAACTCTTGAGCTAACCAGTGGGGCTAGAATTTCCACAGGGTGTGGCCCACACATCCCTCACAGAATCTACCCCTGGTTATGGTTCTTGAGTGCTAGTTAATGTAATGGCTTACTTAATGTGACCCTTCTCCTGATCCATCATCATGTCAGGTAACATGATATGATTCTGCAGGACAAGCCATGAGCCATAGCCTCTGAATGGACTCGTATTTGGTGGTCAGCATTGTTCAATGATTGCAAGTTTTATAAAGGAATAGTTATTGCCAATGGGAATCTTTACGAATGCTTCATGTCCTAGAAGTACAATGGGTTCAACCTGGAGCTAACTAAGCAGCAACTCAAAGAACCAAAACCCCAGAGCTCCCCGACCGGGTGGCCACCAGGAGTGCCCGGGAGCCTGGCACCGAATTGTGCACTGGCCCGGGAACAGCTCACCATGTGCACGTGGTAGCTGGCGTCTGGGATCCAGGCATGAGACGCCCCGTCCTGAGACCCAGCAGCCGGGAGGCTGCTGGAAGTTTAAACTCCCAGGCCCAAGGTCGCACCCCTCCCCAATTCCATTCACTGTCCAATGAAGGTGGCAGGCGGGTTCCAGAGCTGCCCATTCCCGGAGACCTCCCCCCGGGTGTACTCACCCCGAAGGAAGCAGCCCCTGGAGCCCAGGCAGGCCCGGGGACAGCTCACCACATGCACATGGTGGCTGGCATCTGGGATCCAGGCATGAGATGCCTAGTCCTGAGACCCACCTTGTTGTTGTTTTTAAACAATAAAGTGCAATGTATAGGCTGCTGATAAAATCATGAATATGTTTTTAATGTGTCTGACTTGGTAAATTGTAGGCAATACATTTTCTTTTGTTGTTTTGCAATTTACAAAAGGGATTCCAGAATAAATTGTTCATTAGATTTTGACTCTTTCCCAGCAGTTGTCTTGGTATATAGACTACAAATTCCACTTCAGGTGCTTTTTGCTTTTTAACTCCTAGAAACGGAGGAGGCTTTTCTCTTTACTGCCTTCATCTGCAGTGCTCCAGTTGAGGCCAGCTTACCTGTTTTATTTCTTGTTTCCACAGACAACAAATGAAAACCAGGCGTTATACTGCGTCCCCCTCGTCCAGCTCTTTGCCTGTGTCAGCTGTGACCTGGCCTGCGAGCTCAGTTCCTTCTTTGATTCCGTAACTCCGGACACCGCTGGCAACCTTCCTGTAAATCTAATCAGTGAATGGAAAGAATTTTTCTCCCGAGGCATCCACAGTTTGTTCTTACCTCTTTTGGTGACTGTTACAGGCAAGTGAAAAGGGGCGTGAGAATGAGACTGTTATTAAAAATGACTTATTAAAAAATTCAGAACAAAAATCTCAGTGGTTTAAATCAAGCTGTACTAAGTGGAAAAAGAGAGACAGTAGAGAAAGTACAACTTCCTAGAAGCATCATGTATGCTTTTACAGAAGAAATTCAAAGCAGTCAGGTATCCAAAGGCCATCGTAAAATAATGGGGCAAGCCTCGTGGTGTAGAGGGTCAAAGTGCCTGCCGCACACTAGCATCCACTCTGACCCCAGTTTGAGTCTCGGCTGCTCTGCTCCCAACCCGGCTCCCCGCTGACGGCCTCGGGAAAGCAGTGGAAGATGACCCAAGTGCTTGAACCCCTGTCTCCAGTGCGGGAGATGGGGGGAAGCTCCGCCTTTGCCCTGGCCCAGTCACAGTCGTTACAGCCATCAGGGGAATGAACCAGCAGATAGAAGATATTTCTCTGTAGGTGTGATTTTCAAATAAATAAATGAATTATAAAAATAATAATTCAGATGGCATGATAAGTGGAATCTGATGAACAGTCGTTTGCTTTTTATTTTTTTTTTTAAAGATTTATTTTTATTATTATTATTTTTTAATTGGAAAGGCGGATATACAGAGAGGAGAGACAGAGAGGAAGATCTTCCGTCCGATGATTCACTCCCCAAGTGGCCGATACTATGCCGATCCGAAGCCAGGAGCCTCTTCCGGGTCTCCCACGCGGGTGCAGGTTCCCAAAGCTTTGGGCCGTCCTCGACTGCTTTCCCGGGCCACAGGCAGGGAGCTGGAAGGGAAGCGGGGCTGCCGGGATTAGAACCGGCGCCCATATGGGATCCTGGGCGTGCAAGGCGAGGACCTTTAACCACTTGCGCCACCGCGCCGGGCCCAGTCGTTTGCTTTTTAAAGATTGCGATTAAAGTCATTACTTGAGGTGAACTGAAATGTGTGTTTAGTTACTCTTAGGACTGCTTGAATAATTCTGTTTTTCCTTGTGATTGTGTGAGTTGGTTGAGCTGTATTACTGAATTTATTGTGAGATCTGAATGTTTCCCTTTCGTCTCCAGGAGAAAACAAAGATTTGTCGGAAACATCCTTTAAGAATGCGATGCTGAGGCCCATGTGTGAAACGCTAACGTATATTTCAAAGGATCAGCTGTTGAGTCACAAACTTCCTGCAAAACTGGTTACTGGCCAAAAAACGAACTTACCGGAGTGTCTGCAGACCGTGTTGAATACGTTGGTGCCGTTACTGCTCTTCCGAGCCAGGCCCGTGCAGATCGCTGTGTATCACATGCTGTACAAGTAAGTGTTCTTGAATCAGTGTTACAGCAGTCTGGGAAAAAACAGCAGAATGCGTGTTTACATTTTCATCTTAAATTAAAAAGTAGCAGGGTACAAATAGAGACAAAGTGTAATAAATAACCTAGGAATCCACGTCACGTGGTACTTCAGGTCGTTGTTCTCTGCATAAAGTTATGTTTAGATGATCCAGGCCACACATATTTATTTTACAAAACTCACATTGAAAATATGTTCATTGCCTATAAGTCACCTGTTACAATCTTAATAGATTATACAACATGGGCGCTTATGGATTCACTGTAGGATTCCCCTCAATGCTACATATTTGGATGCTTTCATAATAAAACATTTTCAGGGAAAAGATAAAATTTACCTTCAGTACAAACACATTTCCATGGTTGTGCTCTCTGCTGGGCCGACTCCCTTTCAAAAGAAAAATACCATTTAAAGCAGTCACTTGCCGATAAAAGAAGTACACCAATTAGAAAAATAGAAAATGTATTCATTGCTAAAAAAGTACTGATCTTTCTGCTATTAAGCATGTTTTAAAAATAGATAGATACCCTAGCTTTAGTGCGTATGTATTTATCATAGCTACCTCTTCCTGGTTTTATTTATTTATTATTAGTTTTTGTTGTTGTTGGAAAGTCAGGTATGTATAGAGAGGAGGAGAGACAGAAAGGAAGATCTTCTGTCCACTGATTCACTCCTCAAATGGCTGCAATGGCCAGAGCCCGGAGCCAGGGGCTTCTTCTTCTGGGTCTCCCACGTGGGTACAGGGTTCAAAGTCAATGCCTTGGGTTATCCTTGACTGCCTTCCCAGGTCACAAGCATGGAGCTGGGAAGCAGAGCCACCTGGATTAGAACCAGCACCCAGTGGGATCTTGGCATGTGCAAGGCGAGGACTTTAGCCACCAGGCTACGGTGCCAGGCCCTGCTGTTAAACATTTAGCAGTGGGGCTGAGCCCTGACTTAGCGGGCTGCCCTGCCTGCAGCGTGGGTATCCCATGTGGGTGCTGCTTCACTTCCCATGCAGCTCTCTGAACCCAGGTGCAAGACCGAGAAAGAGCTCCTGGCTTTGGATTGGCTTAACTCTATCCATTATGGGCATTTGTGGAGTAAACCAGTGAGTGGATAGGAGATCTCTCTCTCGGGCCTGGTGCAGTGGCCTAGCGGCTAAAGTCCTCACCTTGAACGCACCAGGATCCCATATGGGCGCCGGTTCTAATCCCAGCAGCTCCACTTCCCATCCAGCTCCCTGCTTGTGGCCTGGGAAAGCTATAGAGGATGGCCTAAAGCCTTGGGACCCTGCGCCTATGTGGGAGACCCAGAAGAAGTTCCTGGATCCTGGCTTCGGATCGGCATAGCATCAGCCGTTGCGCTCACTTGGGGAGTGAATCATCGGACTGAAGATCTTCCTTTCTGTCTCTCCTCCTCTCTGTATGTCTGACTTTGCAATAAATAAATAAATCTTAAAAAAAAAAAATCTCTCTTTTTCTCTTTCCTCTTTGTAAATCTACATTTCAAATAAAAATAAATAAGGAAAAAAATATATTTAACAATGAACAATTTAATATGAAATACTTGTTTTTCTAATCTCCAGATTGATGCCTGAATTGCCAAAGTATGATCAAGATAATCTGAAGTCATATGGAGATGATGAAGAAGAACCAGCCTTGTAAGGTTTTTCCTTTATTTTTTGTCCTAAATAATTTGGTTTATTAAATACTTATAATCTGCCTCATCGTATGGTGTCTTTAAAAGATTGAAGCCAAACAAACTCCAAGAGGATACGTTCTTTTTCAGTTATCTAAAAGATGTCATGTAGCATTTGCTCTGTAGGAGAAGATATATGACAGTTTTTAGGAACAAGGAGAAGTTAGCATGTTGAGAACCGGAAAGGAGTAGGGTGGGCTGGGGCGGTTAATGGACACAGACGTTATATTGTGAAAGAGATGCTTGGGCTGAACTTTTAGCGTGGTACTTCAGCAGGCAGGAAAGATCAAACAAGTTTAGGAAGCACCGTGTGCAGGATGTTGGGGATGCACTGGTGAAGTGTTTACCCTTTGACATTGTTTGTGCGTCTGTGAAGGCACAATTTTTGTTTCTTGCTGCTGACTGTAGGTACCCGGTACCCAGTACAGTTTATCATCTGTTGAAGACTCATGGGTAGTGCCCATTTGTTGAATGAAAGGAGAAATGAGCCGGTGTTTACCGGGTAGGGTGGGTATAGTTGAAAGTGAAACTGGAAGATTTCAGGGAGCAACAGAATAAATGGTTCTAAAATGACATTTTCTAAATTGTGGGGCATTACTTGGTAGAAGATGAGTTCTATGATTGAAACAGTACTGGGAAGCATGAATTACAGAAAGAAACAGAGTGGAAAGGAAAGCGATTTGGGAGCTGTGATTCTTAAGATCTACTGTCCCCTGGGACGGAAATGGAATAGAGAGACATGGTGTGTGAGAAGGAGATGGTGCAGGTAAGGACCTGGGCTGGAAGTTTCGAGAAAGCCTGTCTACAGACGGCAGGAAAGTCTCAAGGAAGAAAGAACATTCCCGGGAAAGGAGAAAAGCAAACTAGAGAATCATAGGAAAGAAATTTGAGAAGCTGGTGTGTTCATCTTACTTCCATAAATACTGTGAATGAGTTAATGTGAAAAGAGTTAGTTGAATGATTTTCTTAAAAGTGTGTATTTGCTATTGATCATTCTGATTTATAGTTTTGGTTATAGTACTTTTTATATACACAATACTGCCAGGTATGCAGTAAAGCGGAGATAGAACCAGGTGCCTCTGCTGCTCTCTCTGTCCTTCGTAGGATGGCACAGGGCGTGCTGGATGTCAGGCTCTCCTGACTGGCTGTTGAACTACTCATTTGGCCTCTCTGGGCACATGGTTTGTCTTGCAAAGTTAAAATAGATATTTTCTAGAAGTGTCGTCTTGAAGTACTACCTACAGAGTTATATATATAAGATGTATGTATTTTTATTGGGTTAAACAGTTAAAGAAGCAAAGATAGCAAGAGAAATCTTCCAGCCTCTGGTTTACTTTCCAAATAGCTGTCATTGCCGGGGCTGGGCTGCTCTGAAATTAGGAGCTTCTTTGGATGTCCCACGCAGGTGTGAGATCCCAAGGCTTTGGGCCATCCTCTGCTGCGTTCCCAGGCCACCAGCTGGGAGCTGGACCGAACGTGGAGCAGCTGTCACTTAAACTGGCATCTGCATGGAATGTGCAACCACGGGCAGAGGCTTAGTGGGCTATACCATGGCACCTGCCCCCAGGGTCTGTGTTTTTCTTTCATAGCTTTCAGATCCAACAGTTGGCATTATATGAGATAAATCGGATCTGTACAGGGGAACTGTTCAAAGCGTTTTGGAAAACAGAGGAATAAGTTTGTGCAGCACTTGCAGTTTGTGCATGTTTATCAGTTTGTCGAACATTGTGGTGTTCAATCCTTCCTTCTCAGGTCTCCACCGGGAGTGCTGATGTCTGTCCTTAACAAACAAGAAGACTTACTAGAAAACATTTTGGGGTGTATTCCTGTGGGACAGATAGTTACTATCAAGCCACTGAGTGAAGACTTTTGTTACGTTCTGGGGTACCTCCTGACTTGGAAATTAATACTTACTTTCTTTAAAGCCGCTTCATCTCAGGTAAATAATGCGACAACTTTTGGCAGTTTTGTCCAAGCGTGTATCTCCATCACTGTCATTCAGGGGGAAATGCCTTCCAGTTCGATGTAATACTGTTGCTTCACCCTGCATGTTTCACAAAGTGATTGATCTGTGAAATGTAGCTGGTCGCAATGGCAGAGTCATTCTGTTGCAGAAACTTTTACCCAATACCTTCATAATAATGATTTCAGAAGAATCGAATCTTAAACATTTTGTGAGGAGCAGATCCTGATGTAACAGATTTCATTTGATGAAAGTGCAGATTTACATTGTTTGGAAATCATGAAATTGGAGAAAGACAAGTGAAGTCACCTGTACAATTCGAAATGCTTTTCTGATGAAAATAGCCCAAATTATGAAAACGGCCACTAGGTGTCTCTCTTGGCCCTTGTTTAGGCAGAGTTTGTGGCCTAGAAAGAAGCTGGAACTATTCCAGCCATGCTTTAAGGAGATCCTCACTTAAAATTTCATCCTAGTTTTGATTGACTTAGTCTGATGGTGTGCTTTCTTCAAACAAATCAATACAGAAAAGAGTGAGTTTCAGTTCATATTTTAAAATGTCATTTAAAACTCAAGGCATCGTTTTCATTATGATTTTTCAGAATCTTTGAATAATTGTATTGTTGATCATAGTCATACCAATTATTTCAACTTACACTGCATTAAACCTTCTAAGAGGAAAATCAAATCACGGGTCACATTAGATTTGCTTTGCTTCTCTGCTTATCTGTAACTTATATTTATGATGTAAACTTTTTACTTGTTGATGTATTTTGAGAGCTTCTTGTTGAACTTTTGTATTTGTTTCTTTTTTATAAGGTTTGTTTATTTATTTATTTATTGAACAGTCAGATATACAGAGAGAGGAGGAGAGACAGAGAGGAATACCTTCCATCTGATGATTCACTCAGGTGGCTGCAAGGGCCGGTGCTGTGCCGATTCAGAGCCAGGAGCCAGGAGCTTCTTCTGGGTCTCCCACATGGGTGCAGGGTCCTAAGGCTTTGGGCCATCCTCAGCTGCTTTCCCAGGCCACAAGCAGGGAGCTGGATGGGAAGTGGGGCTGCCGGGATTAGAACCGGCACCCATATGGGATCCTGGCGTGTTCAAGGCGAGGACTTTGGCTGCTAGGCCACTGTGCCAGGCCCATGTATTTGTTTCTTAAAATATTGTTAATCTCTTTTAAAAATTGCAAAAGTTTGTGAATTTTTGTATTAATTTTGTTATTGTCATTCAGAAATCAGAATTTACACGTATCATTGTTATCAAGCCAGCATGTGGGCAGAATTGCAAAGATTTGCACAAAGTTTAATGTGGAGCCTGAAATTTGAACTGAATTAGTAATACAAAAGCTGGAATAATTCAATAAGTAATACTCATTAGATGAGTCCTGAGTTAGAGGATTTTAAAAAAACTTAAATTAGCCTTAAATTATGGACTGTTTTAATTCTATTCTCAAAAAAAAAAAAAACCAACAAACTTGAAAAATGAGATTGAACGAGAAATCAAACTCTGGTGAGAGTGTGTGTGTGTACAGTGTGTGTGTGTACAAGTGTGTGTGTAAAATGAGATAGAGCATGCTCTTTATTGAGATACAACTCATGTACCTTAAGATTTAACCATTTCAAAGTGTACAATTTGGTGTTTTTAATATACTATGGTATTTCAAAAATTTCATGATACATGGAATTAAAAGTAACTGTTTTAGTTTAGTTAAAACATTTTTCCTAATGTGCAGATTCTATGAACTTTTTAAAAAATTAAAAAAAAATTTTTGTCTGAAAAGTATGATTTACTTAGGAAAAAAAAAAAAGAACTCCTGCATTAGTGACAGGAAGGACTCCAAGGGAGGAAAAACCTCTCCATAAACTTTTTTTTTTTCAGTTTTTATTTTTTTTTTTAATTCGAAAGTCAGATATACAGAGAGGGGGAGAGACAGAGAGGAAGATCTGTTGATTCACTCCCCAGGAAGACGCAGTGGCCCGTGCTGCGCTGATCCGAAGCCAGGAGCCAGGAAGCTATTTTGGATCTCTCAAGCAGGTGCAGGGTCCCAAGGCTTTGGGCCGTCCTCTACTGCTTTCCCAGGCCACGCACAGGGAGCTGGATGGGAAGTGGAGCTGCTGGGATTAGAACCAGCACCCATATGGGATCCTGGTGCATTCAAAGTGAGGACTTTAGCCACTAGGCCACTGTGCCGGGCCCCTCTCCTTGAACATTTGAAAACCCTGTGTATACATGGAGTTATGCTCCTATTGGGGCACGATCTAATTTTAGAACATTTTCAGCATCTTCCAAACCAGCCCATACCTTGGAGCAATCACTTCCCATTTCCTCGCTAGTGTTGCTGGTTTGGGCAAGCACTAAATTCTTTCTCTGTGGATTTCTCTTTTTTGGACATTTTACACTTTTGCTTTATTTTTATTTGAAAGGCAGAGTTAGAACAGAGAGGAGAGGCAGAGATCTTCCATCCACTGGTTCACTCCCCAAATGGCTGCAGTGGCCAGAGCTGGGCCAGCCTAAAGCCAGGAGCCAGGAGCTTCGTCTGGGCATCCTGTGTGGGTACAGGGGACAAAGCATTTGGTCTGTCCTTCACTGATTTCCCAGGCCATTGGCAGGAAACTCGGTGGAAGTGGAGCAGCTGGGACTCGGACTGGTGCCTATGTTGGATGCTAACGCGGCTGGCGGAAGCTTAACATGCTTACATCACACACCAGCCCCACTGTGTGTGTTTGTACCTGAGTAATACTCTCTTGTATGGATGTGCCACATTATGTTTATCTTTTCATCTGCTCACGAACATTTGGGTCATTTTTACTTTTGGCTAGTGTCTGAGGTTGCTGTTAACACTGATGTGCAAGCTTTCGGCTTCTCCTGTATACCTGGCTGTGCGATTTCTAGTCATGTTCGTGTGTTTTTTTAGATACCATTGATAATACCTAATTAATTATTGAAAAATTTTTTTGTTCCAATGTTTTTATTTTGGAAAAGAAAGAAACAGCAGCTAGAACTCAGTGACTGTATGAGAAGTCACACACCATCATACATTTCACCATCACACGTTTTCACATGGTACTGTATTTACGCATGCTTTTTATTCTGCTGCTCTGCTTAAAAGTAAGGCACACACACTGATGTGATGCTTTACCAAAAGCAGCTCAGTATGTATCTGCTGAGGAGAAGGCCGCGTTCCTGTAAAACTGTAGCGTAGGAATGCAGTTTTGATGCACTTGTCTAAGTAGGACTTGGAGTTCCCTGGTTTATCACAGTTATAGTCCTTCTAGCTTTATTTCCTTCTCTACGAAGGGTGCAGGCAAGGCTTATAGTACATTTACTTGCGCTTGTGGCGATACCCCATAACTCCTCTGTCGCTCTCGTTGTTAGCCAGCTGTTATGTCGAGTGTCCCGTACTCTTCAGTTCTCTGCCGTTTCCTCGTGATTATTTTCAGCAAGAGTACTTCCTGCACTCGTGAGCCTGCGTTACCTCTGCAGGTGCATGTCATTGTGCCCTTTTACTGATGATGTTCAGTTTGATTTCTCAGTAAAGGTAGCATCAGTCTGATTTCTTTAATATGAAGATACTTTGATCAATGTATTCTAAGAATCAACTCCAGATGCTACCATGGCTTGATCCATGTATTTGAGTTTTCATAATATTCAGCTAGTGGTATCTTTGTACTGTGAGGAGGTGTATGCTGTGATGCAAGACATTATGTTAAGCAGATAAAATACCGAAGAACTAGAAAGCCGATGTGAAGAATTTGAGCTCCATTCTTGAGGGACGACAGGTACAAGCACGCCAGAATACACCCAGCGGTGCCGCTTTCTCCTGTTCCTAAAAGAGAAAATAGAAACTCATATTTTCATGTTAAATTTTCTGATTGATTAAACAACAGTGAGGAAACCCCAAGACATTTTGGGCTACTAGTTTCTGTACCCTGCCCTAAAACCAGTTGATACAGAAAGAGCTCAGCCATGAAATGACATTCTTTTTGGAAGTCTTGGGGAGAGAGTAATGAGTCCTCCTTGGGGAGGGTTGAGTGGATTTTCTTCATGCTGTAAAGAGAGACTCCAGGCCAAGGTAAGAGTATTACCTGGGAGATGATATGAGAAAGTTGTGATAAGCATATATCTAATAACGTCAGCACGAACAGGATGTCATGGAAGGAATAGTACCGTGTGACATGGCACATTTGAAACATGGGAGTGACAGGAATTTTAGAACTTTCCTTGTAATTGTAAATCGTCAAATCCTTTTGTAATTTGTTCTAAGATCTGCTATACGTTTGTCTGTTCTTTCCCACCGATTGTATTGATCCAATTGGTTTCATCATCCAATTCTTTTCCTTTTCACTAGCTTCGGGCTCTCTATTCCATGTACCTTCGCAAAACGAAGAGCTTGAATAAGTTGCTGTACCACCTGTTCCGACTCATGCCAGAAAACCCCACTTACGGAGAGACAGCTGTTGAGGCCACAAATAAGGACCCGAAGACATTTTTTACCGAGGAGCTCCAGCTGAGTATTAGAGGTCGGTAAGCTCTGTGTGTTCCGTCTTGGAAATTAGGTTCACGCCAGGTTACGTGAAACCTGTCCCTGGAGCTTGGAAGAATGATCCCAAATGGTCCCCAACTGTAAGAATGTTGAAATGGAAGACTTTCTGTATCTCTGTTAATAGGACAAACATTTAAATCTTGGGATAAGATCTAAAGAACTATTGAATAAATGTTTGAGGGTTAGTACGTGGAGAATGTTGCCTCATATCCCACAAACAAATATTTGTTAGGTGATAACATTTTACAGGCTTGTAAACAAGTAGTCTTCAGTTGAGAAAACAAAGGCGAATAAAAGATGCGCTCAGGTCTTAGCGGGACAGTGGCATGTCTGCATCTAGTTGTAAACGGCATTCTAAACAACCGACCAGCAGTGGGGAGTTTTGCTGGGTTGCCTGTCTGCAGGGCTGCACGTGCGAGGGTTGAGGGCAGTGTTTTGGAGCTTTGCAGCGGCATTTCATGAGCTCTGAAGAACATAAATGAGGCCAAATTTCTTTTCCTAATCTACTAGGATCCTCAAAAAGTTCACTGTGCAAAACCAGTGTGAGGATTCTAAAATTTTTTTTTCACATTAAACTTTTTTTTTTGAATAATGTATTTACTTACTCAAAAGGCAGAATGAATGAATGAATGAGAGAAAGAAATCATTTGAGATCTCCCTGTGCTGGTTCACCCTCCCAGTGGCCACCGCTGCCAGCTCTGAGCCGGGCTAAAGCCAGGAGCCTGGATCATGTCCGGGTCTCCGCCTACGAATGGCAGGAACTCCCGTACTTGAACCATTGTTTGCGGGGGAAGTGGAGAAGCTGGGCCCAGTGCAGGTGGCCTTAACACTGGCTCGAGCTGCTGTGCTATAATGCCCGCCCGGGGCACCAAAATAAGCTTTTCAAAAATGTTTAAACATTTTAAAGTTTTTTTTATAATTGTAATTAGTTTGTAAGATTCACTATGGTTTGTATGTGCAACTTTAAGACCGTAATGTCATTCCCTTTTCCCTGCTTCTCTGCTTCCTTTTTTTTTTTTTTTTCTTTTTTTGAGTTTGAACATTGTAAATTGGAGGGCTGGTGTGGTGGCTCATTAGGCTTAACCCTCTGCCTTCGAGAGCTGATATCCATATAGGTGCAAATTCTAGTCTTGGTTGCTCCACTTTAAAAAAAAAAAAAAGATATATTTATTTTTATTGCAAAGTCAGAGATATACATAGAAAGGAAGATCTTCCATCAGATGATTCACTCCCTAAGTGACCGCCTCGGCCGTTGCCGCGCCATTCCAAAGCCAGGAGCCAGAAGCTCTTCCAGGTCTCCCACATGGGTGCAGGTCCCAAGGCTTCAGGCTGTCCTCGACTGCTCTCTCAGAACACAAGCAGGGAGTTGGAGGGGAAGCAGGGCTGCTGGGATTAGAACCAGTGCCCGTATGGGATCCTGGCGCGTTGAAGGCGAGGACTTTAGCCATTAGGCCACTGTGCCAGGCCCTTTTGCTCCATTTCTTTTTTTATTTTTTTTTAAAGATTTATTTTTATTATTTTTTCATTGGAAAGGCGGATATACAGAGGAGAGACAGAGAGGAAGATCTTCTGTCCGATGATTCACTCCCCAAGTGAGCGCAACGGGCCGATACTATGCCGATCCGAAGCCACTTCTGGGTCTCCCACGCGGGTGCAGGTTCCCAAAGCTTTGGGCCGTCCTCGACTGCTTTCCCAGGCCACAGGCAGGGAGCTGGAAGGGAAGCAGGGCTGACCGGGATTAGAACCGGCACCCATATGGGATCCCGGGCGTGCAAGGTGAGGACCTTTAACCACTTGCGCCACCGCCTGGGCCCTTTTGCTCCATTTCTAATCCAGCTGCCTGATTATTGACTGGAAAAGTGACACAAGATGGTCCCAAGTCCTTGGACCCTGCATGCGTGTGGGAGACCCAGAAGAAGTTCCTGGCTTCAGATCAGTTCAGCTGTGGTTTTGTAGCCATGTGGGGAGAAAACCAGCGAAAGGAAGATCTTTCTTTCTCTGACTCACCTGATCTCTGTAAATCTACCTTTCTAGTACAAACGAATCTAAAAAGCAATTTTAAATTAATAAAAAATTTAACAAAAACAAAAAAGACTGTAGTTGATAAAGTTAATAAAGACTGTAGTTAATAAAGACTGTGGAAATTTAAGCAGTGGCTGTAACTGAATGAAATAAAGACCATTTCACTCATATGCAGTAACTTTTAAAGTAATCACAGATCATTGACTCTATAGCAGTGTATAACTGGCTTGACAAAGCTATAAAAGAAGGTTTTTTTTTTTTTTTTGAAGATTACTTATTTAGAAGACAGATTTAAAAAGATGGGGACAGATCCCCAAATGTTCACAATGGTTGGAGCTGAACTGATCCAAAGCTAGAAACCCGTAACTGCTGCATCTGCTGTGTGGACACAGGGGCCCAGCACTTGGGCCATCCTCTGCTGCTTTCCCAGGCTCCTAGGGGACCTGAACCTGAAGTGGAGCAGCCAGGACCCGAACCAGCACCCACTGGGGACTTTGGCCAATACACCACTGCACTGGTCCCTACAATAAAGCTTTGTGAAACTGCCTTGATAGCAACACCCGTACACGCAGATGTGTCTTTTCGAATTTTAACTCCCATGCATGTATAAGGGGGAACTTGTAGTGTTTGTCTTTTAGGGTCTGGCTTATTTCGCTTACAGGATCTCCTCTAGTTGTGTTCGTTTTGCCACAAATGGCAGGATTTTTAAAAATCTATTTTTGTTAGAAAGGCAGATTTACAGACAGATAGAAAGAGTCTTCGTTCCGCTAGTTCACTCCCTAACCCTGAATTGCATTTGCTTTTATGACTGAATGATATTCAATTGTTTATGTATAAATATAAACCGAATTACCCTTGCATGTGTGTTCTGTTTTATATGAGGTCTTTGTCTTATTATTGTTTTAGATGATGTTTGCATCGTTGGCCAGGGCGGGAAGGGTCTAGTGTCAGGGAGAAGTGGGTGTGATCGCTGCTTCCTATAGGAAACATAGAATGCTTCTAGGAAGACTGGGTCAGTGGTATTGACATTTTCCCTGTTTTTACTTCTTTTGCCATTCCTATATATATATATTTTAAACTTTTACTTTCTTTTTTTTTTAAAGATTTATTTTATTTTTTTATTACAAAGTCAGATATACATAGAGAGGAAGATCTTCCGTCTGATGATTCACTCCCCAAGTGAGTGCCTCGGCCGTTGCTATGCCGATCCGAAGCCTGGAACCGGGAACCTCTTCCGGGTCTCCCACATAGGTGCAGGGTCCCAAAGCACTGGGCTGTCCTCACCTGCTTTCCCAGGCCACAGGCAGGGAGCTGGATGGGAAGTGGAGCTGCGGGGATTAGAACCAGCACCCATATGGGATTCTGGCATGTTCAAGGCGAGGACTTTAGCCGCTAGGCCATGCCGCCAAATTTTATTTCCTTTAATATTATAATGGCAGGGAGAAAGGTCTCTTTAATCTGCAGGGTGGTTCCCTAAATGCCCGCTGCAGCCCAGGATAGAACAGGTTGAAGCCCAAGAACTCAGAATTCCATATAGATGTCCTGGAGAGGGCATAGCGACCTGCGTACTTAGAGCCTCTCCTGCTCTTTGCTCGCGGACACATTAACAGGAAACCGGATCAGAGCAAGAGTAGCTGAGATGTGAAATAGGTGCTTCCGTGAGTAACAACATCACAACATCCCAACAACTTGCTTGATAGAGCAGCAAGTTGGCTGCTCTATCAAACTTTGTCCTCTTATTTTTCATTTTGAATGTGTTGGAGGGTGCTGGCACGGTTCTGCTTTGAAACTCTTTGTCCTATTAGCTGTAACAGGGTTGTTGGAGTATTAAGATGTTCTAAGGAAAGTAGTAATGTTACAGCAAAAAGATGTAAATAAACATAAAATGTTATGTAAGAATAGTATTCCTAAACTTAAGAATTTGTTTTTTTTTTTTTTTCCTTAGAAACAGCAACTCTTCCATACCATATTCCACACTTGGCTTGTTCAGTGTATCATATGACATTAAAAGACTTGCCAGCCATGGTTAGGCTGTGGTGGAACAGCAGTGAGAAACGTGTTTTCAATATTGTTGATAGATTTACAAGCAAGTATGTCAGCAATGTTCTTTCATTTCAAGAAATATCTTCTGTGCAAACAAGTACACAGCTGCTTAATGGCATGGCGGTAAGTACTGGCCTGATGTGCAGAAGCGGTTTGAATATTGTTTAAATTGGCTTCTGTGAATATCATCACAAAAACGTCCGCTGTTAAGATTATGTGGGAGTTGTGTTATTTTCTTTCTTTTTTTTTTTTTACTTATTATTATTATTATTGTTATTAGAATTTTGCAATACAGTTCCATAGACACTTCCCCAAACCCCTCCCCTCTCACTCAGTTCCCCTATATTATTACTATAGAATAGTTCAGTTCTTCATACAGTCATATGTCCAGCATGCTATTGTCAAGATAGAGTTAACAGTTTCATTGGGAGTCCATCTTTAGTCTGGCGTTAGAGATGCATACTACATTGTATCCTCACATCTGGACATGATAGTCTCCATTACATAGTTACTGTACATCCCCTTAAATGAAAAATCACAATACAAAATCAGCAACAGGAAGAAAAATAGAAATTTACAATGCTATGAAGTTAAATAACATGCTACTAGATATGATAGTCTCCATTACACAGTTACTATACATCCCCTTAAATGAAAAGTCACAAAACAAAATCAACATCAGGGAGAAAAAAAGAAATTAACAACACCATGAAGTTAAATAATACGCTACTGAATGACTAATGTGTCCTGAAGAAATGAAAAAGAAGATCAAGAACCTTCTTGAAGAAAATGATGCTACTGTGTGATCTATGAGTCATGAAGACTTTAATAAGAGAATTCTGAAGAGATGAAACTAAAACAAATAAAAACTTGAAAATCCATGAGATATAGTTTCCGCTGATCTTTGTTGGTGAGATATATCTCCTGTAGGCAACAAATAGATGGCTTTTTTAATCCATTCTACAAATCTATGATGTTTGATTGATGAGTTTAAGCCATTTACATTCAGGGTTAATATGAATGGGTGGTAATTTGATCCTGTTATTTTAGCAATGGGTTGTTCATTGATTTAGTCTTCTGTTGTTATTTTACTGGAATGTTCTTTGCATTTGTCTTTCATTTTGGTGGGTGCTGTTCTTCTGTGAAGAGAATATCTTTAAGTTTCATTTGTAGAGCAGGCTTGGAAGAGGCATATTCTTTTAATTTCTTCTTACTGTCAATTTTATTTCATTTTCAAAGACAAAAGAAAGTTTTCCTGGGTACATTATCCTGGGCCAACAATTTTTTTCTTTTGGAATCTGGAATATGTCACTCCATTCTCTTCTGGCCTGTAGAGTTTCCTGTGAGAGATCTGTGAGTTTAATTGACATTCCTTTATATGTCAGCTGATTTTTTTCACATGCACATTTAAAAATCTTTTCCTTATGTTCGATTGAAGAGAGCTTGATTATCATGTGTTGTGGTGAAGATCGCTTTTGGTCAAGCCTGTTGGGAGTTCTGTGCCCCTCCTGGATGTTGTTTCCCAATTCTTTCTCCAGATTAGGGAAATTTTCCCTTATTATTTCATTAAATACATTTGTAAACCCAGCTTCTCTTTCTGCACCTTCTGGGACTCCCATAACTCTTATATTTGGCCTCTTAATAATGTCTTTCAATTCTTGTGTACTTTTTTAGCTTGATCCAGCTCTGCTTCCAGCTTTTTGTTTGTTTGCTTCCCCCTGGTGACAGGAAATATCTTTCAATTCTCAGATTCCTTCTTCTGCTTTATTCATTCTATTTTGGAGACTTTCCACTGTACTTTTTATTTTATCTTACTTTTATTGCAAAGTCTGATATACAAAGAGGAGGAGAGACAGAGGAAGACCTTCTATCCGATGATTCACTCCCCAAGTGGCCACAGTGGCTGGAGCTATGCTGATCTGAAGCCAGGAGCCAGGAGCTCTTCTGGGTCTCCCACGTGGGTGCAGGGTCCCAAGGCTTTGAGCCATCCTCAACTGCTTTCCCAGGCCACAAACAAGAAACTGGAAGGGAAACAGGGTTGCCGAATTTAGGACCCTCCACTGTACTCTTAATTTGCTCTAATGTATTCTTCATTTCTGATGTATCAGCTTCCATTTAATTCATTTCCTGTGTGACACATTCCTTAAATTTCTTGAATTCCTGTATTACTGCCTCTTGTTGATAAGAAGCTTTATAACAAGTGTTTTGAATTCTGTATCCTTCATTTTCTGGATGTATTCCTCAGTTAACTCTGAGATTGGCAAAGGCTTTTTGCTCCTTTCAAGGAAATCTTCAGTAATATTCATTGGTCTCTTCTTTTGCTCTTGGTCATTGTACTTCTGGTTAGCAGATTCTTCTCCTTGGGGCAGGTTTCTAAGCTGTGTCACCCACAGGTCTACAGTTCAGTTTTACTTATTGTGGTTGGTACATGGCTCTTTGTTTGCAGTCACTTGTGCCACTCCCTCCAGCGAGTTCCAGAGCTGGGTTCTTCAATTAGATTTCCATCATAGCCCCAGCTCCTGGATCACCAGTCTCCACCTCCTGTGGTACTGTGCTTAGGCTGCACCACTGCCTGTACAGCCTTTCTCCCACTTCTGGTTGGAGCAGTTCTCAGGATTAGGGAGACACCAGGTGTCCTGTGTAGCTAGGTAGTTGTTGGTGGTGCTGATCTTGCCAGAACCTATTGACCGTTTAGTCTGGGGGCTGCATGGATCTATTTTGACCCATACAATGCCAAAGTTCATATTATTTTCCTGTGGGACCAGTGCAAATCACTGAGTTCAGTGAGTTTGCTCCCAGCTCAGAGCATGCACAGCTCACTGTTGTCCCTGCAGTATCAATGCCTTTGGCACACTGTACAAAATGGCACTTGATGTGCCACTACTAGAGTTCTTGATCTGTTGACCCTCTGGTCTGAGGGCTACAGGGGCAGGTTGGCTGTGAAGTCCACCCTGTCCCTGCACCACGCATTGGGACCTGCTGCTGTGTCTCTTGTCCTGGCCAAATCAAACAGCCCAGTAAGGTGGGCAGTTCTTTGTTCTCGCGGCTCGCTGAATGCTGCTGGCGTACGGGTCACTGCGACACCTCCCGTTGTCTCAGCTGCTTTCCTGTGGCTGTCAGTCACCAGGTCCCCTCAGCTTTTGTTTTGTCCTCTTCTGTTTCCTCGAATGTGCCCTCTCTGCTTCACCCAGGCTAATGTTTCTCCATCTGTTTAAACATGTCCTTACCTTCTTCCGCCATCCTGATTCTCAGATTGCGTTCATTTCGGATTCTTGTGTACTGATTTCAAAGTTATTCCGTGCATTGGAATACTAATATGATTTTATCCACCCACCAAATAGTTTTCATTGACTAGTCCATTCAAAATCGATATAGGAATGCTGGCACATACCAAACTATATACCCATCACCTGGGCAGTTACAACCCATCTGTCAGAGAGCAGACTGGTGCTTCCTGCATTAGGAACTAGAGTGGCACATCAATGAGAGTGCTCTGAGATGTCACTGGGAGATGCTCACGTGGCTGAGTGGGTTTAAGTAAGACTTCACTTGGGGTGAGCAGGGAAAGACATTTCATTTGGAGAAAACAGTATTTCAGAAACAAACAGCATTGGAATGGAAATGTAATTTAATTTTATTTGAATCGTATAGTGACAGAGTGATACCTTTCATTCTGATTCACCATCACAAAAGCACACAGCAGCCAAACTGGCAAAACTCAGTCTGAGTCTCCCTCACGAACAACTGCAACTAAAATATAGTAGCCATCATTTGCTGCTTCCAAGTATGTTAGCAAGGTGCTGGTTGGAGTATAGCAACGGCATTGAACTGGTGCAGCAGTGCTGTGCCCCGACACCTCCCCTAAGGTGATACTCTGATTTCACCCAAGAAATGACTGATCCAGTGAGCATTTAGAACAGGATTCCCAAAGGGGAGTCATCAAGAGAGTCAGTTTTAGGCACGGGTTAATTGGGGCCCAGCTCGATAGCCTAGTGGCTAAACCTTGCATGTACCGGGATCCCAAATGCGTGCCAGTTGGGCAGTGAATCAGCGCGTAAAGGATGTTTCTGTCTCTCCATCACTCTGCAAATCTTCCTTTTGAGTAAAAATAAATAAATTTTTTAAGAGTTAGGTTGGGCAAGATAAATCTAAAACATTTGGTCTCTGCAGCCACTGAAGGGTTTCCATTTAGACAGAAGTATGGTCAGAGTTCTGTTTTATGAATTGCTGTGATTGTGGTGTGTAGCATGGACTGTTGGGATATGACTTGGATTTAGTTGAATAGTTCAGAGATACGTGGAGTAGACGTGAGCAGGAGCAGGGTCTGCGCGTTGCTGTGCTGCTGGCAAGGCCAGAGACAAGAACTAGGCGAGGCCAGCACTGTGATGGGGCTAAAGTCACAGTGGCTAGAAGAGCTGGCTTGCCACTTCTTCTTGTTTTTTTAAAATTATTAATTATTTTTATTTTTGATGATTTTTACATAGCTGATTAGGGCCAAGGGCTACAGGAAGGTAGGTGAGATCACCATTTTTTTCCTTCCCGTGGCTGTGCCACTTCTCATCCAGTTTCCTGCTCATGTGCCTGGACACAGGAGCAGAGTCATTTAAGGGCCTGGTCCTCTGCTCCTAACTGGGCAGTCTGGAGGAAGTTGCTGGCTCCTGGCATCCAAGCAGCCTTGCTCCGGCCCTTGTGGCCCTTTGGGAAGTGAACCAGCAGGTGGAGGTGCCCTCGGTGGAGGGTTAGTGTGATAAACTGCTGTGCTGGCCCCAGTTTGGTCGTATTTATATCTAACTAATATCTAGGTTAAGGCAGGAGGCAAAATTCTAAAATATGGTTTTTACACTGGAAATAAGAAAGTCAGAAGTTTATAAAGCACGATATGTGTCCTTGTTGAGTTTGTAGTGTTAGTATGGCAATAGAAGGAGCAGGTTGAAATGCCCTAGCAGCTGCAGCTCAGGGGAGCGCGGCGGTCGGTGGATCCAGTAGATGTGGAATCGAGACCCTGGCTAGGGAAGAGACGAATAATTCATTCTCTCTGTTGTTCATAAATGACTTTATTTAATAATCTTCAACAAAAACATAACTTTCTCAAATGAAAAGCCTGTTGTCAAGTAAATTTTTCAGTGTGATAAAATCACTATAAATATACAAAGGGATTTAAACCTATTTATTAAATATCTCATGTCAGAGAAATGAGTGTGTCTTCCTGCTTTGTCCTTGTCTGGTCAGTCTAGAAGAAATGTCTTGAGTGAAAAAAAAAAAAAAGGATTTGGTTATAAAATTGTCTTTATTGAATTGCAGGTGAAAGCTCGAGCTACTACTCGAGAAGTAATGGCTACGTACAGCATCGAGGACATTGTCATTGAGCTTATAATACAGCTGCCTTCCAATTATCCTTTGGGGTCCATCACAGTGGAAAGTGGCAAGAGAGTGGGAGTGGCCGTCCAGCAGTGGAGGAACTGGATGCTGCAATTAAGTACTTACCTCACTCATCAGGTAAAGTTCCATTTCAGGTTTGGCGTTCTGCACTAAGGCAAGACTAGTCGAGCCTGATTGGATCTCTTGTGTTTGAGAATGCAAGCGTACCTCCGACCTGTTAGCATTGGGCTCTAGAGCGCAGCAATCACTTGAGTCTCAGAATCCAGCAACTCCTAGGAATCGCTTGGCTTCCCAGCGTACACAGAGGTTGTAACCTATTAAACATTGTACATACCTTAATTTCAAGATATTTTGCTGCTATCACAAAATGCTGAACCTTCATTGAGATGTAGTTTTGTCTGTGGAGTGTCTTGCCTCCGCGTGGGTGACCGCTCACTGGTGGAACTGGTGGCTGCTGAAGGCGGAGGTGCTGGATGGTTTCTTCAGATGACACAGCAGTGGAGTTTGCTGCGTCAGTTAGCTCATCCTTTCACAGCAGGCTCCCTGAGGCTCGCAGCTGAGCTGCTTTGAACATTGCAGTCAGTTCTCTCCCACTCTGCTGCTGCTTTGCTGCAAAGTGTAGGGAATGTTCTAGCTCACTTGTCCTACAGCAGTGCTCACAGCATCTTCATCACAAGGCCTTTCTCTGCTACTAACGTTTTTTTTTTTTTTTTATGAAATTGTAACAATTCAGTTGCCTTTTTTTTTTTCTTTTGTAAAGATTTATTTATTTCTTATAGGAAAGATTTACAGAGAGAAGGAGAAATAAAGATATTCCATCTGGGCTCAGCATGGTGGCCTAGCAGCTAAAGTCCTCGCCTTGCATGTGCCAGGATCCCATATGGGTGCCAGTTCTAATCCCTTCAGCTGCGCTTCCCATCCAGCTCCTTGCTTGTGGCCTGGTAAAACATTCGAGGACGGCCTAAAGTCTTGGGACCCTGCACCCATGTGGGAGACTCAGAAGAGGCTCTGGAATCCTGGCTTCAGATTGGCACAACTTTGGCTGTTGTGGCTGCTTGGGGAGTGAATCAAAAGACGGAAGATCTTTCTCTCTGTATAGCTGACTTTCCAATAAAAATAAAATAAATTCTCAAAAAAAATAGATAATTCCATTTGCTTGTTTACTCCCCAAGTGGCCACAGAGCCTGAAACTGAGCTGATCTTAAAGCCAGGAGTGTCTTACGGGCCACACGGGTGCAGGGTCCCAAGGCTTTAGGCCATCCTCCACTGTTTTCCCAGGCCACAGACAGGGAGCTGGATGGGAAGTGGAGCAGCCAGGATGCAAACCTGTGCCCATATGGGATTCCGGTGGATTCAGCTACTAGGCTACTGTGCCAACATAGCCACATCTTTGAGTTCCACTTCTAGCTGTTAACCTGTGTATTCTCACCTCATCTGCAGTTGCTTCCTCCATTCAAGTCTGAATGCCATGAAAGTCACCACGGTGCAGCACCAGCTGTCGCGGTCACTTGGGGAGTGAGCTATAGTCAACTTCCCTCAAATTCTTGATAATATTGATAATGTTGACCGCCTCCCATAGTTCAAGTATGTTTTTAGTGGCATCTGGGATGCAGGCCTTCCCAGAAGGGAGTGTACTTTACCTAGATTTATAAGAGGAATGAGCTATTGCTTTATGAAACGTATTGTTTAAATCATAAACTTCATAGAGTTACTTCAGGACCCATGTAGGGCTACAGAATAGATGTTTTCTTCACAGCCGTGAAAGTAACATATTCATCTCCCTCATATTCTAGGGTGGTCAGGTTCATGGTCAGCAGGCAGTAATTTTTGAATTGCTTTTCCTCATCTGAAGCCAAATTCTCAGGGAATGTGTTACATACAGAGGTGTTGACCTCCAGGCCTTGCTGTTCCCCTCATGGCAGAGTGGATTTAGTGTAATTTTACAGGGTCTTAACCTTTTCAGAATATGAAGTGAGAATTGGCTTCAAGTCACCAGTTGTGCTGGCAGCTAGTGGGAAATTCAGCCCGTTCCTTGAACACTGAAGCCAGGCATGGGCTTCACATAAAATATCGGCACAGCATCTTTTTCCAACACAGCACTGTTCTGTCTACACCGAAAATGTGTTGTTTAACTTGGCCCCTTCCAGCAGTTCTGTGAGCTAGATCCTCTGGATGGATCACTGACAGAGCTGCTTTAAGCAGCAGTGCCTTACCTTTTATATAATAATAAAGACCACTTCTTTCCTTCAGCACTGTGAGTCTACTGGAGTTGGTTTCTCCTGCAGCTTTCTTCTCTCAGCCTTCATAGAATTGAAGGGAGTAGGCCCAGCATGGTGGCCTAGCAGCTAAAGTCCTCACCTTGAATGTGCCAGGATCCCATATGGGCACTGCTTCTAATCCTGGCAGTTCCACTTTCCATCCAGCTCCCTGCTTGTGGCTTGGGAAAGCAGTCGAGGACGGCCCAAAATTGGGGACCCTGTACCCACATGGGAGACCTGGAGGAAGATCCAGGCTCCTGGCTTTGAATCGGTACAGCACTGGCCGTTGCAGTCACTTGGGGAGTCGATCATCGGATGGAGGATCTTCCTCTCTATATATCTGACTTTGCAATAAAAAATAAATCTTTTAAAAAAAATTGAAGGGAATTAGGCTTGATGTGGGTTACGCTTTGGTTTAAGGGAATATTGTGGCTGGTTTGGTCTTCTGTCCAGATCACTAACTTTGTCTCAGTTTCAGCATTCAAGCTGTTTCCTTTCTAGTCAAGTGTTCAGTCGAGTAACACTGTTTTGTTTTGCGTTAACAACTTGGCCTACTGGCAGAGGTGGCCAAGCTTCCAGCCCGTTTCAGCCTTCAGCATGCTTTGCTAACTAGGTTTAATGATTTCTGGATTCTTTTCAAGACTGTTTTTATGTATTTATTTATTTGAAAAGCAGAGTCAGAGAGTAGGAGAGACGGAGATTGTCTGGTTCACTCCCCAAATTTACATAAAGGCTGGAGCTCAGAGCTTCATCCAGTTCTCCCACAGGGCCAGGTACTGCTGCTATTTCGGGCACATAGCAGGGAGCAGGGTGGGAAGTGGGACAGCCTGGACTATGTCCACATGGGAAGCCAGCATTGTACTTAGCAGCTTTTCCTGCTAAGCCTTGGCCCCAGCCCCTAACTCTTGATTTCAGGTGAGAGATAGGTGACTTTTACAGCCACTTAAACTCTTTCAGGCTGCTACAAGGTTAATTGGCCAGCCTTCAGTGTTTTTATGCCTCGGGGAATAGAGAGCTGCTAGGAAAGGGAAAGGATGGAGAACAGTCAGCTGATGGAGCAGTCAGAACTACTCAGTATTTACTTTCCAATTTCACAGTCTGATGGATGCGTGATTACAGTGGCAGCATCGAAGATCACTGGCCAAAGGGCTCGTGTTTGGGTGCAGTGCGTTAAGCTTCTGCTTGGGATATCCTATTCTAACGGAGTCCTCTGCATCTGATCTGGTTTCGTGCTAATGGATCTGGGAAATAAAATAAATCTTGAAAAAAAAATTGCTGGTCACAGATTACTGTATCATTTATTTTAATGAAGAAATTTGGACTATTTTAAGAATTGCCAGTGTGATATAGAAACAGAAGGTTAGGGTTGGATGTGCGGTACCTGAAGATTGCCTTAACAAAGAAAAGTCCCATACGATTCCTGAAACCTGGAAGGTTATTTTTAAGCCAGCATTCATAGAACTGCATATATGTAAATATTAGCCAGATTCTGTTCTTTATAGTACAACTTAAAATGTTGAGAAAGTGAATAAAAATATCATTGGTGGCTTTCGGTTTACAGTATGACTTTGACTTTTCTTCTTCACAGAACGGAAGTATTATGGAAGGCTTGGCATTATGGAAAAACAACGTGGACAAGCGCTTTGAGGGCGTTGAAGATTGCATGATCTGCTTCTCAGTGATTCACGGCTTCAACTACTCCCTTCCCAAAAAAGCCTGTAGAACGTGCAAGAAGAAATTCCACTCAGCCTGCTTGGTGAGTCTACACACACATGTGAAAAAGAAGATACGTGTTAAGTGCTTAGGTTTCCTAATTATAATTAATAAGAGGCATATTAAAAAGTGATTTTTAAAAAAATCTGTTAAAAACATAGCAATTTGCTGTGGCTGCTGGCCTCTGAGCAGCTGGGGTTTCTGATTGGAATGCCGGTGATTGCCGCTGGCATTTCCTTTGAGGAAGACCTTCCCTGATCTTGGCGAGTGAGCCTAACTAGAGGAAAATCATAGTGCAGCCGCTGCAGGTGGCGCTTAGGTCTGTTGATTCTGAGGAGCACAGAACAAAAATTTCACTCTCTCTTTTTCAGTGATTCTGACGCGCATGTGTGAGATAACAGCCGTGAAAAGGTCTTTTAACATTTACAATCTTTTCTTTTTCAGTACAAATGGTTTACGTCTAGCAACAAGTCGACGTGCCCCCTATGTCGTGAGACCTTTTTCTGAGTCAGTTAAAGGCGTTTGACTTGGATCGCTCGTGAGGCAGCGTTGATGTGAGGAAGCCAGTTATTTTTAAATGGGACTTTTCCAAACAATTCTTTTGGTTAATGTAATGATCCTGAAATCAAGTTTACTTATCTTTAGATTGCTTTGTAAATGTTTGGAAATCTTTTCCTTTACAAAAGAATATTGCATATTTGAGAGAAAAATATTTATATGAATGGTTTAATTTCTTTATATAGTTAATGAAAAAAATCTAAATTACAGAATTGGGATATATGAAAATGCAGCTATTATACTGATAAATCTATTCAGTTTGTTCTATGCTCTAGAAAAGTCCAGGTGAGGTAAAATGAATTGAGAGAGCTAATGTAAATCTGCAGATATTTTAAGACATATTTATTAGTTTTGACAAACAATAGAGACAACTAACTAATTCTGATTTTTGTAGATTATTCTAATGATAAAATGACACTGATCTGCTTATCTCGAGCTATCTGAAGCATGCTGTTATATCCTAAGTAAGAGTACACTGAACTTAAAGGTGCCTCCGTCTGTCAAGGGGCATGAGATTCAGAAAGCTCCAGTTCATCACACTTACATTTTGCTTGTGGAAAATCATTTCCGTGCATTGGTGAAATCTCAATTGTCAGTGAATGGATTACTCAGCTTGGAAGAGTTTCCAAAGGGTAAGAATGTGGGAGAAATAGTGATTTGATTATTTCATTCATGAAGCAGAATGGTACCTATCCCTCAGTTGAGAGGGAAGAGTGAAAAAGCATAAAGACTGATAGAATAACAATATTTTTAAAAATGCTCTAGGAGTCTTTACATTTTGGAGGTAGATCTTGCTGTTATTACCAGCCAAAATTACACAAAATAAGAGATTTGGAGAAGCTGGCCTGTTTTAGCCTTCAGAAAAGAAAGCTAGGGTTTTACTGCAAAGTCAAGTTCAATGTGATAGATAAAAGTGTGCAAATGGGTGAAGGCCTGCTTTTTGCCACAGCATGGTTACCATTAAAATTGTGCCCCAAACATATAAGTATGGAACTTTGAAACTTGAAATAATTTTATTGCAGTCTTCCATTTCATGGGGAACTAGTTAGGTTACTTAAGTGATCATCCAATCCTCTGTGTTGCAATGTTTAATTGGCAAAAAGCAACTTGTGTTAAATAAAACTGCTTACTGTCAACTGGGTAAAATGACTATTATTGACATAGCGTGACTATTCGGAGGGCTGCAGTTGGAGAGTGAAGAATTATGACATGGGATTTCCAGACCTCTTGAATTGCACTTGTAGATGCAGCGTCTTACCCAGATTCGTGTGTGTCTTAAATTTTTTGTGTAGTATTTATTATCTTCCTGCCTTGAGGCTTGGAGTCCGTCAAATAAAGACAGCAAAATTCTACTACCTCTTCTTAACTCCTTTCTTAGAATAATCGTGTGTCTTTGTCTGACAGTAACCCCAAAGGACTGTGTTATTTCCATGTAAAGTTACACATCCTGCCACAGTGGTTTTGTAATAAGACGTTGTTTATACACGGCCAGTATTGCTACTTTCGGGCTTCTAACCCAAGTCCCAGATGGAAAAGGGCACGAAGGAGCGTTTACTCTTTTCCCTGCTTCATTGGCAAGCTCTTCTGGAGGGTGTCAGGCTCTTTGGGAATGGCCAAAATGAAGTGATTATATTTATGTAACCACTCTTCATGCTTCAGACCCTAAAGTCCATTTCTTTAAGACTCGCAAGTATAATTATAAAGCTTGTTAGGGCTTACATGCTAAAGAAAAGCCTTTCCAAGGTTGGAATTCAGAATATCACACGAGTAAGTTTTATTCATGCAGCTTTGATGGCTGTGAGAAGAGCTTTAAAAGCTTTAGTGTAAGGTCACTGTAAAACTGCATGAAACTCAAAGCCCTGCAGCAAGATGATTAACTTAAAACCCCAAAGTAAATAGGGGATATTAAGATTTATTTCTGAATCTTATTTGTCACATGCTGTGATATGTGTTCGTACATTTCTGTAGCTTAAACAATCTGTTATTACTTGGTACAGTTTCAGTGCTGTGAGTAGTTTAATGTTTATTTGTTATGCCATATGTGCCCAGTAAAATTCGTTTTAATTAGAAAAAATTTCAGCTATGTAGGAAAAAATAATATAAATGCCCTTGTAACCCTCTACATATTATTTTTCCTTACTTCTGATTTTTAAAGAAATAAAATGTCTCTCTTTTATACGCCTCTCTGGCACAGTTCTCCTTGTCCTCCCCCGACCGTCCTCCTCTTGCCCCCGGACAGACCTGCGTGCTGAGGTCGCTCGGACCCGCTGCCGTTCGAGATCTCAGGCTTCACCATGTTTGTATCCACAAAACAGCGCAGAGAGCGTCTCTTAACGTACGTAGTCGTGATCCCCCGCCACACATCGGCCGTAGCTCGACGTTTACTTGACTCTACTCCTTACCATCAGTTTATTACCAAATGCCTCTATTCCTGCGTCGACTATCATTTGTTGCCATTTTGAACACTGCTACGAGTGTGCCTTCTTTCCTTTTGCAAAGGATCTATGTGTTTGAAACGCAGAGCTAGGAGAGGGAAAGAAAGAGAGGAAATATTTGTCCACCTGCAGGGAGCTGAATCGGGAGTGGAAAAGCCAGGACAGACTGGAGCCCGCGTGGGAAGCTGGGCGTTGCAGCTGGCACCTTTACTTTCTGCATCACAGCATCAGCCCCCCGTTTTTGGTTTGTTGTTTTTTTTTTTTTTTTAAGATTTATTTATTTATTATCTATTTATTTATTCGAAAGAGAGTTAACAGATAAAGAGAGACACAGAGCAGGTCTTTGCCTATCATTTAACCCTCGTGGTTGTTTAATCTGATTTGTCATTTGTTTCCCTATGGTGAGCCTTTTTGTATTAGGTAGTGAAAATTTGCTGCTTCCCTAAGATTTAAAAGTTTCTATTATATTTTGAAATGTCAAAGCCTTACTCATTTGGAACTAATGCCTGGAGTTTAAAAAATTCTATCATCTAGGGCTGGTGCAGTAGCTTGCCAGGCTGATCTTCTGCCTGTGGTGCTGGCATGCTGTATGGTCACTGAATTCCAGAAGCTCCACTTCTGATTCCGTTCCCAGCTTCTGGCCTGGAAAGGCAGCAGAGACTGGTTCAGGTCCTTGGGCCCCTGCACCCGTGTGGAAGATCCAGAAGCTCCTCTGGGCTCCTGGCTCCAAATTGGCTCAGCTCCAGCCATTGAGGCCATTTGGCGAGTGAGCCAGCAGATGAACAACCTCTGTCTTGATTCTCTCTCTCTAAATCTGCCTCAAATAAAAATGAGTAGGTTTTGTTTTCTTAAAAGGTTCTATTATTTTCTCTGAGGTGTAAATGAATCCCAAGTTCTGATCTAAAAGTTTTAAAGTCAAAATGTGCTTCATTCATTAGGAGCTGCTTGTTGCTGTGGTAAGGTAGAAGGCTTATAACTCACTATTGATGGCCAGTTCCCATGGAATCGTTTACTAAACCGTGTACCGAGTTGCCAGTAATTACGTGGTACTTCCTATCTTTATATTACTCGGTCATCTCGAGTTCTGGGCTCTGTTCCAGTGAAGGCTGTGGTTCTCTAATCTTGTTCTTTTTCAAAACTTACTCTGTTGTTCTAGGATAGTCACGTCTTCCGTGTGAGAACTTCACTTGCCCCGTCTGTCCAACATGGCTGTTTTTCTTACAGATGTGTTGGGTAGCCAGCTTGTGTTGGTTTTTCTTCTTGTTTGCTGCTTTTTATTTTTTTTTTTAACATTTATTTATTTTTATTGGATGGTCGGATTTACGAGGAGAAACAGAGAGAAAGATCTTCTGTCCACTGCTTCATACCCCGAGTGGCCTCAAGGGCCAGAGCTGAGCCGATCTGAAGCCAGGAGCCAGAAGCTTCCTCCAGGTCTTCCATGTGGATGCAGGGTCCCGAAGCTTTGGGCCAACCACTGCTACTTTCTCGGACTACCCAGCATGGAGCTGGAAAATAAGTGGAGCAGCCAGCCATGTGGGATCCCAGTGCATTCAAGGAGAGGATTTTAGGCATTAGGCTACCACGCTGGACCCACATCTTTTATTTTTCAAATAGATCTATTACTTATATGAATGAGAGTGAGTTGCCGAGCTCTGTCATCACCTGGTTCACTCCCCAAATGCCTGCAATAGCTATGACTTCGTCAGGCAGAAGTGAGGAACCAAAAACTCCATCTTTGGCCTGTGTGACAGGAGCCCCAGCACTGGGGGCATCGTCTGCTGCCTTTCTAGGCAATCGAGTAAGAAGCCAGGTCAGAAGCGGAGAGTCCACAGCTCTGGCTAAGCGAATGTTACAGTGCTAGGAGAGAGCAGCCAGTCTCCAGCGGGAATTCTGGACGTGGATAATGCAAAAATTGTTAACTATCCCAATATGCTAGCATAGTCGCCTCTGTCGCCGACCAGCAGTGATACTAATAAAATGACAGGCACACTCGAGGGTCTGGAAAAGCAGGAACCGCCACCACATCCGGAACACAAATGAATCTTTATTGCCGAAAGCAGGCTGCTTATATACAGCTCTCCACCAATCACTTCTCCCCGTGGGTCCACTGGGCACTACCTGATAGGCCAGTAGCAATGACATAATTGCAGCGAGGGCATCAGCCTATCCCCATGACTTCCTGTTTGCCTACTGGCGGGACCAACCCTGCCTCCTGGCCCTCGGCCAGCCGCCAGCTGCCATCTTGTGACGGCCTTTCATGGGGCAGCTCCAGCGCACCGCCCCCCACAGCCTCCTTTGTTTTTAGGATATGTAGGGAAGTCGGAGAACAGAGAACGCTGTTGGGGGGGCGGGGAGGGAGGACTGCAGATTGCCTGGGGAAGGGATGCAGGGTCATACGGAGTGGAAGCAGCTGGGAACATGTTTTGAGAGGGTAGGGCTGACGCCTTCCATGGATCGTGGCGCTGCACTCCTGGGTAGGCAAGAGAGCTCAAACTGGGTAGTTTGGGGGCTGGAAGGAACTGGAGGACATGTGTGGGTCAGGCCAAGGCACCCACCCACATGGGAGGTTTTGGCTGGGCTAAAGAACATTACCTGCTAGTGGTTGCTAGCTGGGGCTGGGAGGCATGCCTGACTGGGCTAGGCCGCAGTAACTACCTGTTGAGTGTCTGAGCACAGGGTGTTCCATGTCAGGCTGGGCTGCAGCACACACCAGAACATGTAAGAACTGGGTCTGGGGGTAGACTCTGCAGGGGACTGTGAGCCAGCCTCTGGTACCGCAGCACTTGCAGGTGTGCGTGAAGAACTGGGAGTGATGATGGGTCGAGCCACACTAGACCACAGAACTCACCTGACATTTCTGGGACCTGGGGCTGGGGGGATGCTGAGCTGGACCAGGTTGCAGCACCTCCCGGTACATACAAAACCTGTGCCTGAAGGCAGACCATGCCAAACAGGGCTGCAGCACCTGCCAGCACGTGTGAGATCCAAGGCTGTGGGCAGGCCTGGAAGGAGAACTTGGGGAAATTCCCCTGCTGGGCTCCAGCTCCCATGGGAGAGCACAGTAGCTGGGGTTGGGAGTAGGTTAGGCTAGGCAAGGCTGCAGCACTCCTCAGCATTTGTGCTCACCGGATCTTGGGCCAAGCCTCAGCACCTGCTGGCTCTGGTGTGGACCGCATCAGGCCAAGGGAAGCTGTAACACCTGTCAGTGAGAGCTGAGGTTGCAGGCAAGCCTTGCCAAGACCCGGTCAGAGAGCCGCCAGCATGCAGCAGATCCTTGGCCAGGAGTAGTCATGGTAAGGAGACTGTGGTTTTCCTGGCTAGGCTGCAGCTCCCACTGGGAAATACCAGAGCTGGGCTGTGAGCAGACCAGCCTGGTCAGGACTGCGGCAGCCGTTGGCACGTGTGTGGGCCTGGTCCAGTGTCGGCCTAGGCCAGGACAGGCTGCTGCATCTGCTGGCATGAGACACAACTGGGCTTTGTTGCAGCATCTGCTGGAAGTGCCAGACTGGGTGATAGTCATGTCAGGCTAGACCATGGTGCCCTCTGGCAGGGGCAGGATCTGGGGCTGGGAGCAGGCCTGGTAGGGAAACTGTGAGCACTTCCCTGCTAGGCTGCTGGTGAGCATGGCTGTGGGCAGGCCATATGTATGGGCTAGGTCTGGTGTTGGTTTAGGCTGAGCTAAGCTGTAGCACCCACCCGTGGGTATGCACAAGGGCCAGATAGGATGCAAAATGGGCTAGGCTAGGTTGCAGCACATACCCACATGCAAAAACCAAGGCTAAGGACGTGCCTGGATAGGACTTGTTGGGGGTCACCCCAACTAAACTACGTACTCTGGTGTGCATGAAAACTGAGTCTGTAGGGCCTGGTGCAGTAGCCTAGTGGTTAAAGTCCTCGCTTTGAACATGCTGGGGTCCCATATGGGCGCCGGTTCTAATCTTGGTGGCCCAGCCTGTCCTCCAGTTCCCTGCTTGTGGCCTGGGAAAGCAGCCGAGGACAGCCCAAAGCCTTGGGACCCTGCACCCGTGTGGGAGACCTGAAAGAAGCCCTTGGCTTCGGATTGGCGCAGCACCAGCCATCGCAGCCACTTGGGTAGTAAATCAACGGATGGAAGATCTTCCTCTCTGTCCCTCTTCCTCTCTGTATATCATCTGACTTTTCAATTAAAAAAAATCTTCAAAACAACCAACAAAGGTCTAGACCTTACAGTTCACAGGAAAGGTAGGGCTGGGGAAACTGAGTCTGCAGCTGCAGGTGCCGGACTGAACCTGACCCTGCACTGGCTGAGGCACACGGAGGTCAAGTCTGAGGACACCCAGGTGACACTTCTGGGGGGACTCCTCAACTAGACCACCTGACTCAGACTCCAGTCCCAGGGAAGGTCCTGAGACACGTGATGTGACCTTGGCGTGCGTGTCTCGGGCCTGGCTCTCCCCGGTGCTGACGCCGGTGCAGCCCACCGCGCATGCAGCTCCATGTGGGGAACGCCACAGGTTCAGCTAGGCCCACGGAGGACGCTGAGTGCCTCATCAGAGGGTGGGAAGCAGAACAGGTTGACAATTCTCCCAGCTTTGCAGCAAGTGCCTGGGTCTGTGGATGCACTAAGGTGGACTTGGTCAACCAGCACTCAGTGTGTCAAAACTATTAAAGCCATTCGAGTAATACCCTTGCAACAGTCGTCCCCACTTGGCGGGTCCCTAAGGAACATCCGGTGACTGTCCCCCAGTTCCTGGGTGTCGCTTCACCGCGTCAGCAGCCCCTTCCCCTTCCCTCCCTGCAGGTGCAGCAGAAGAAAAATCCAACATGTTCTGCCCGTTCGACCCTCCTTCCCTCAAACCTCCCCACGCGAGTCAGAGACCCTCGTGGGTGTGCATCTCTCCCAAGTACGTAAACATTAAAACTAACAGAACAAGCTGAACCTGCCTTCCAGCTGGCACGTGGGCCTCCTGTGCCCTCAGTACCTGCACTCGTCTTAGCTTTTAGATGTTCTCCTCCAGGTCTCACAACCCAATCATTGCCAGGTTTTCCCCTTTCTTTAACAGAATTGGAAGCACAAGCGATGCGTGTCTGTGATGGAATCCTTGAATCTCCTTATGGGTTTCCCTACTTTGTAGAGCTTTCTTGCACAAGGCCTAGTCAGAGCGAGGCATTATTTCTCAGGGTTTATAATGAGTAGTAGGTTTGATTTTTACATATACATATATCCAGTATGTTTGATCATATGTGTGATTTAAAAAAAAATTATTTTGGGCCTGGTGCAGTAGCCTCACCTTGTACTTGCCAAGATCCCATATGGGCGCCAGTTCTAATCCCGGCAGCCCTGTTTCCCATCTAGCTCCCTGCTTGTGGCCTGGGAAAGCAGTCAAGGACGGCCCAAAGCCTTGGGACCATGTATCCACATACGGGAGACCCGGAGGAAGCTCCTGGCTCCTAGCTTTGGATCGGCTTAGCTCCAGCCCTTGAGGCCACTTGGAAAGTGAATCAGTGGATGGAAGATCTTCCTTTCTGTCTCTCCTCCTCTCTGTATATCTGACTTTCCGATAAAAATAAATCCTTAAAAGAAAATAAAAAAGGTATTCCACCTGCTGGTTTCACTCCCCAAGCGGCTGCTGTGGCTGAAGCTGAGCTGATTTTAGAGCCAGGAGCTTTTTCCGGGTCTCCCACGTGGCTGCAGGGTCACAGGGGCTTCGGCCGTCCTCGACTGCTTTCTCAGGCCACAAGCAGGGAGCTGGAAGGGAAGTGGAGCAGCCAGGACACACACTGGTGCCCTTAATGGGATTCCAGTGGATGAAAAACGAGGATTTAGCCACTAGGCTACCTTGCTGGGCCCATGGATTTCTTTTCAAGGACAGGAGCTTTTAGGTGGCACTGAAACTGGAGCAGTTTGTGTATGTATTTGCTGTCCGCATTTTAGCGTGGTGCTTGAGACCATTGTTTCCATGGCAATTCAAACTCCTAGGCTGTTAGAACACCTAACTGAGGTTTTTTTTGCAGTTTATTGTTGCCTAGTAGAAACCTACAAGTTAGGCTGCTCATGCTTGCATGGTTTCTGGACAGGGCCTGAATTCCAAGAGTCGGATGTTGTTACGTAACCAGCTAGCATTATGTATTTGTCCTTCTTTGAGACCCATTAACAAGCTGTGTCTTTAAGAATTTGGGAGGCAAGGGTTTCGAGTCATCTTTCCCTGACAAAGATACTTCTTAAACTGGAAAGCCACAGTCATGCTTTTCTGCGTCAGATAAGAGTGACAGCTTTTCTAGATGACTGAATAGAAGGGCGAGACACGAGATGGAGAAAACTGAGTGGGTAATGCAGTCAAGTCAGATGGTGAGTTTAGTTCTGGGGCTGCATCAGAAGGTAGGCTGTGGCATTCCAGCCCCGCTGCAGCTGTTGCAGCCATTTGGGAGGAGAATGAATGGATGGAATCTTTGTGTCTCTCTCTCTCCCTGTAACTCTTTCAAGTAAGAATAACCACCCATGGGCCCGGTGCAGTAGTCTAGTGGCTAAAGTCCTCGCTTTGCACAAGCTGGGATCCTGTATGGGTGCCGGTTATGATCCCGGTGGCCGCAATTCCCATCTGGCTCCCTGTTTGTGGCCTGGGAGAGTAGTTGAGGACAGCTCAGGGTCTTGGGCTCCTGCACCCACGCAGGATACCCAGAAGAGGCTCTGGGTTCCTGGCTTCAGATTGGCTCAGCTCCGGCCGTTGTGGCCACTTGGGGGGTGAATCAACGGGCACAATATCCTCCTCTCTGTCTCTCCTCCTCTCTATATATTTACCTTTCCAATAAAAATGAAATAAATCTTAAAAAAAGAAACCATGCTTTTAAGAACATAATCTAATCAATTAGTGTTCGGTAGAAGTGTGACGTTGAATGAGTGACACATGTTTTAAATGCTTCTGTTGGGTATAGGACATACATATGAAGTTGGAACTGGTACTGTGGTGCAGTAGGTAAAAGCAGTGCCTGCTGTGCTGATGCCCTCTACGGGCGCTGGTTCAAGTCCTGGTCGCTACACTTCTGATGCCGCTTCCTGCTAATGTGCCTGGGAAAGCAGCAAAAGATACACATACCAGGAAGTACCCGGAAGAAGTTCTGGGCTGCTGGCTTCGGACTGGGCCCAGTCCAGCTGCTGTGGCCATCTGGGGAGTCGATCAGTGGGTGGACCATCTCTCACGCTCTTCTGTAACACTTTCAAGTAAATGAATTAAAAATATCTAAAGCTATTTTTAAAATCTATTTTAATTTAGCATATACAAGATAGCTCAACATGTAATCAATATAAAATTGTTAAACATGATATTGTACATTGTTTTTTTTTTTCCCTCATGGTTTTAGAATCCATTTCACATTTTAAATTTGTATTGCATTTAAATTTAGATGTAAAATTTCCTCCAAAATTCTGGCACTTTGCTTAGATATCAGAAAAATTAGAATGAAAAAGTTAAAATCAGATACTGAGCTTGTTCAAGGCACACTTAAAAATTTTCTAGGGCCTGGTGCGGTGGCGTAGT
>NW_024466915.1:0-174538 GCF_017591425.1 Ochotona curzoniae
TGGCTTCGGATTGGCTCAGCTCCAGCCATTTTGTCTGCTTGGGAGATGAATCAGTGGACAGAATACTTTCCTCTCTGTCTTTCCTTTCTATACAGACTTTGCAATGACAACAACAAAAAATAAATCTCAAAAAAAGAGAAGAGTTACAATTCTGCTCTGAAATTCAGACTCTGCAGAATGATGGGAAACAATGGTAAATTTATTTGAAACTTAAACTATGAAAATTGTTAAAAGAAAGCTTTAGGGATATTCATAATAGACTATTGAATTTTAGAATATCTGGTTAACTATTCAACAAAGACCATTAAGCTGGTGGAAAATAGAATAAATTCACATCTGTTCATATATCCAATGGATAATGATTATTTGTTCATAATTTATGATATTGTCTTCTGAAAGGTGCATTACTGAATGATTGAGTTTGGGATGCTTTTCTTCATCATACTGTAAATGCTTATCTAAATCACATTATTTTTATTTTCTATATCAAACACGTTTTAAAATTTGATTTATTAAGCCTATATGCAACAATTAAAAACCAAATGCAAACAATTTAGGTTACTCAATTATGCATAGTGACAAATACTTACTAATTTTTCATGACTGTTTTATATTATAGGGTTGTAATTGAATCTTTTATACTGCACTTGTTGATGTTACAAATTAAATTTTTATTTTTGTTCTTTTTTTCTCCCTAATCTTGCTTTTTTAATCAACTAAGATATAACATTGATTTGGAAAATATTGATTTACAACAAATTGTCCTTCACATTGTATAACTGAGGCTATTTTAATACTGTTGAAGAAATAATTTGAAGCAATTAATATGAAAAATTGAATGCAGTTTTTGTTCAGTTGTATAAATTCTGAAGTGACCATGAATCCCTAATAAACTCCCCTGAACATTGATTCAGACTAAATCTCATTCAGATAATTGCAGATTTTGCTTGTTTTGCTTTACAGTTTTAGAACTACTATTGCTTCTCAGCCTTTTGGTTAAGATCAAGTGTAGAACTGCTGGAGATAGGGCCTAATGTGGTAGCCTTGTAGCTAAATCCTCACCTTGCTCACACTGGGATTCCACATAGGCATTGGTTCGTGTCCTGGCAGCCCTGCTTCCCATCCATCTCCTCCTTGTGGCCTGGGAAAGCAGTCGCAGACGGACCAAAGCCTTGGGGCTCTGCACCCGTGGGGAGACCTGGAAGAAGTTCCTGACTCCTAGCTTTGGATAGGGTCAGTTCTGGCCATTGCAACCACTTGGGAAGTGAGCCAACAGATGGAGGATCTTCCTCTCTGTCTTTCTTGCTCTCTGTAAATCTGACTTTCCAATAAAAATAAATAAACCATAAAAAAAAAAAAGAACTGCTAGGGATAGGTACATATCTATGACACTTTCTTTAAACTCATTAAACATCATATGATAATTGCCGAAATGACATTTGCCTGTTGACATGGAAAATTCTGAAACATTGTGATTTTTTAAAAATGAAAGTTTTCTGGACACATTTTTTATATATTTGTTTAGTTCAGGAGGAATGGATGGTGACAAGTCTCAGACCACTGTATTATTGTTCACAAGGTGAACGGGATGTATGAGGCTTTCAGTGACACAGCTATTGATTTGATCTGCTGAATAGTGTCATTAGTAAGGCTTCTTGGCTCTGTCCTCTACTGCTGTTCAGAAACATTGGCACTCTGTGTTTATAATCTTCTGTCTAATCATGTTATCAGAAATGACTGTTGAAGCAGAAAGCACAAAGAAATTTCAAATGCCAGGCTTTGCTGGCATTAAATAAGGGGTTTGAGGATGTGATGAAAAATAGAAAGGTGAGATTAGGATCAGAATAAGAGGAAAATGTTATTGATCCATGTAGCACTTTTCATTCTCTGAAGGTTCTTACTCAGAAAATATAAACTCTTACAATATAGCTTTCAGTTCCCAACAAAGTTGTTTTTCCGTACAACAATTCTACACTCATCCTGCTTGAAAGGAAAATTAAATCAAGAAGCTTGAAGGAGTTTGAAATATAAACCTTTTCTAACCAGATAGAGTTGAATAGTTGAATTAGTTTGTTCTTTGTCTCTGTTTTAAAAAGTGTTTTGAAAATGATCATTTGTAATACATTATTTTAATTACATTGAATATCAATTTTAGTCTATTTTACTATCTTTGCCTTGGAACTTATAAATAATATTTTACAGGGACTATCCTTAACAGTTTTAGCTATCTTTATTTTAACAATCTCTACAAATTGTATATGTTTTTAGTGTTTTTGTTCTTTTAAGATGTTTGACCTACTGTGCAAGGTATTTCCTTTGAATATTGTCTATACTTTTAATCTATCATGTAAAGAAAAAGTGCTAATTGATTATAAATTTAATACCTAGATACATCTGATCTACTAATAGTTTTAGCACTTACCATCTTTTCCATCATGTCGCCTTTCATATATGTTTGAAAATTGCAGTGTTTTCCACTGGTTGTTCTCTGAAGTTTCTGTTAAGCTCTTTATTTAGGAATTGCTAATAATATTATTTTGTGTTCTTTCTTTGGTGATTGTTTATTAGGCTATGGAATGCTAGGTAACTATTATTTTTCCTCAACACCTTGCAAATATTTCCTTTAAGTATTGTTGCTAATAATCTACTGACAATATAATTGTCATTATTTGGGAGATTATCATCAGTTTCATATTTTTGGTCTTCATTGACATAGTTATAGAGATATGAGTTAGCTTTCTTCTGTGTTTTTGATTAGAGAGAAAGAATATGAATATTGCTTTGTTCTGTACATTCTGGAATTCTTATATATTTTTCTGTTTTTTTGAACTGTGATTTTAATGAATAGTTTAAATTGATAATTTATTTAATTTTAAAGCCAGAAGGTAAGAGGGGAGGAGGGTTAGGGAAATAGAGAATAATTTCAATCATTCTCCAAACAACCATAACACACAACAGCCAGAGCTGGGCCAATGCCACATTGGGGTTACAACTCCATTAGATCCTTTATGTGGTTCGCATGTGAGTGTCCAGGGTTTGAGGTGTGTGTCAGCTGATGCAAAACCACTTTAAATATTCCTTTTAATTTAACTTGAATATATGTGATTATTTCATGTAAGTAAAGTATCCTTGAATATGTTTATTATAATTGCAATTTCCTGAAAATAATATAGACAAAAGATACACTCAGGTACTCATTATGGTAAGATTACAGAGCATTTTTAATGTGTTTCAGCCCTTTGCAATAATGGGTTACAATAAAATTTAAGAAGCTAATTGTATACTCAGTTACACATGTGGCCTATTTAGGAATTATCTTTTGTACTTTATTATTTTCTCTTTCAGTACACAGTAAAACAGAATTGAAATTGTTACTGCTATGCATGTTTCTCCATCATGATTCTGTGAGAAATTAATTCTAATAGCTGCATATTATTTTCAGTTTGAGTTTAGTACTATTTTTAGAAAGAGTCTAAATCAACATATAGTATCATTGGAAATGATAGTCTCAGTTTTACAGAGTTTTTAAAGTGGTGATAAATTTACTGAAATGGGGATTTCTAGTTGTCACTCATGCTATTCGTGTAAGATCACCATATAAAGCAAGATGCGATACCAACAATTGATGTTTACTTTGGTAGCGTATAAACAAGTTCTGAATTTTTTTAAACAGTAGACAAGGAATAAAGCATGGTTTATTTCAATTATTTGACATTGCCAGAAATGGCTGCTATAAAAAAATTATGAAAACCTCTTGAATTATGCAAATCTTATTCTTTTGTGCACAGATAAACAGCAGTTGTCTTAAAATTCTTTAACTAGGATCACAGTATTTTTGTTCTTATTCTGAAATGACTACTATCCTCTATTCATCATTTTGTTACTGTTATTTTTAAAAACTTAATTACATTACAGATAGATTATTTTTTATCCTAACACCAGAGGGAAAAGCCTATTTTCTTTCTCTCTGTATAGACTAATTAAATATTTTAATAACTATAGAAATAAAATGAATTAATTTGTAACACTTTGAAATGGAAAAAGATGGATTATGCAAGAGCTTTTCTAAAGACTCTTATAATATAATAATTACATTATGACCAAGGCCTATCTTCTTATAATATAACTGTATGTAGGTGTATTCACATATAATTAGGGATTGCTAATGTGAACTAAATTGTCATGTATTACAAAATGGTATACTTAATTATCTAATTTTCAAAATTACTGTCATAAACTAAATAGTGCACATTACTTAGGTAAATATTTTATTAATGGTAGTTGTTATGCTTTTTCAGATGTTCTCTGCATGAATTGAGGTGACCAACAATTTTCCCTAGTTAGCCAATCATAAAACATAATTATTAATGTCCTTAGATGCCTTTGATTCAACAAAATAATATTAATTGATCTTGAGGGATTCTTTGATGTTGGGTAACATGTTTTTCTTAAATTTACTAAAAATTGAAATGATCAGGTTCTATTAAATGTGATAAATTTACAGATTTGACTTCATTACTATAAAGAATAGAGTATTTATTCCAAAAGGACAAATATTATATGTTCTCTCTGATATAAGGCAACTGTCATGCAAAATATGAGATCAGTAGAGCTTTCCTTATTGCTTTTGCTACTCAAGGGATTTCCTGTTTTTGTTCTTATTTTCATTCATCCTCAACAGAGCTTTTGTTTTTCTTATTAATTTTCTCACTGACTCATAGGTTATGTAATAGCATTGTTTGCTTCAGGAAGGTCTTTGATTTTCTTTTTCATTTCTTCCATTACACATTGGTCTTTTGGTAGGATGTTATTTAGTTTCATGTAGTAAATTTTCAGTTTTTCTCTCTGTTGATTTTGATTTATGGCTTTTCATTTAAAGGTATGTATGGTAAGTGTAGTAGACTATTGCATCCAGATGTGAAGATTCAGTGCAGTGTGCCTGCCTCTCCTCTTCCACATCCAAGAGTCTTCTGATGAAGCTGTGGAATGTATCTTGACAACCGGGTGCTTGACCCTCTTTAATTGTTTATGACTACAATGTCAGGACACACTTAACTAGCAGAATGATGGACTTATGACTGGTTTTGAAGGACTATGCTATGGGGATGGGGAAATGGTGTTTTGGAGGGGAGAGTAAATCTCAGAGTATACAAAACTATATCATAGAATAATAAAATGAAATAAATATGGAGTATTTATACAAGTATACTGTATTCTTGGGTAAGAAGTTGAAATATGTGAAAGATATAAATGCTAATTTACACTAAAGACTAAATCACATTTAAAGTTCTTACATTTTTTTTACCACTTAAAGGAGGGTATTAAGGGAGAAGGCCCACCCAATTTCTCACCCTCCCCCGGTCCCGGATGTAGGATATGCCCTGAGGTTCTTGCTCAGGTGGTTTGATATTTCAGCAGTTATGAATCGCTGCCAATCTTGCCACTCCAAGCACTATGAGGTCTTTGAAGAATCCACTGGTTGACATAGTCCATCATAGAGTCTCTGTTTGCCCTGTATTTCACTGCTAAGATATAGCTGAGATGAAATTTACATATTATTTTTAATTACTTTAGTTTACACTATGTTTTTATTTTGCGGTTGCTATTTTTTCATTTTGAATTTCTTTTCCACAAAGAGTGCTACCTTACCTTCTCCCTTAATACCCCCCTTTAAACATGAAGGAAACAATATGGAATAAATAATAGTCTCACCCACTTTCCTGTAGCCCTTGAACCTTTTTACCCTAATTAACTATGTAAAGTTGTCAAAATATAATTAAAAAATGGAAAAAATAATATGTAAATTAGAAAAAAGTTATGAAAGTTTCACAGCACTCGAAAGTACAAATAACATATATAAATATATATATGGAGACAGAATATACATATATGCATACATACATATATATGGAGAGAAAGCACATGTGTTTATACATGGTATATATGTATACGTATATACACACATATATGATATATATGTATATATGGAGAGAGAGAGAGAAAGAGAGAAATTCTGTTCATTGATGCACTCTTTATGTGCCTCTAAAGATTGTGCTGTGCTGAGCAGTCATTTCCTCTTAAAGATGTCAAGAATTCAGTTACTGCAGCTATGGTCACTGACTCTAAGTGTACTGGTTGGTAGGAAGATGTGGTTCATGGACATCACAACCTCATATTTTAAATCTGCCCCCACCTTATTTTAATGTTACTTATTTTAGTAACTATAGTTGATCTCTGCAATCTCTTTTACATATTATAATTTTACTTATATGTACACTTTTTGGGTGACATATATCAGCTGTATAATAAAAACTAAGTTATTTTTAGTGTGAAATATTAGATGTAAGCAGTAAATGCTAAAATATTTTTTAGGTTAAATACTTTTACACTTTTATGTTACAGAAAATTAGAAGAAAAACATAGCCTATTTTTGACTAATTATAGTGTTTTCCATAAAGTTATTTTCTAGTGTTTATGCATTTATATATAATCAAAAAGGAAATTATTGCATTTTCTTTGTTAACCAGTTACAAAAGTAATTCTGCATGAAGACAAATATTTCCCTCAGTAAAGAATTATCTGCAAGATTAGCATAATCAATCTATTGCAACATTTATACTTCATACTCTAACTTGATTTTTTATGTTTTCAAGTGGAATCAATATTTTCCATTTGCACAAATCAGATCTGAAAGTAAAATATCAATGTTTTTCCTTCTTAAGAGTTCACAATTCTCTTATTGTTGGTAGAGGAATTATAAAACTTGGTGGTCAATTCATTTATCTTATTTTTAGACAAATAATTTGCATATAGAGTCCAGATATAGCTAAACATAGTTTATGGTTATTTCAACAGGTCTGATTTTATTGCAAACTAGTATAGGGATAGAGTTGTAGTCTAGACAAATACCTTTGGCTCATCAATATATGCTCGTTTATTTCAAGTGGCAATGTGTACCACCATTTGCCATGGTTTTATATAGTTACATATTTGAAACTATGAATGCAAAATTATTTTTCTCAGTCATGAGAAAGAGATGGTAAAATGTAAGTAACAGTTCCTAATTGCAGCTGGTTATGATTTTACATGAAGCACATTGTCACTTTATGACCATTCACTCAAAGCCTCAAGAATACAATAATTTTTTAAGTTAAGATTAGCATGAAGACTCTTAACCTTTAATATCTAATTGACTTGAAATTCTAAAAATAATTAAATAGCTTGCATTCTCATAATGAAGAAGTTGAAAAGAACCTGAACTAAAATATGTATGTGTATTATTTAATTTGTCTTTGTGTATTATTTAATTTGTCTTTGTAATCTGAAACATAAAGGAAAGTCTAGTTGAAAGTTTCAAAATCAGTAAGTGAGTAATCTTTTTTTCATTAGTCGTAATTCATGTCTTCTAGCACCCTGTTTGTATTCAGACACTATACTGAATATAACACAGTCTGCCTGTTAACAGTGCAGCGCATCAGGACATGTAGCATTCTCAGCATGGCTTCGGCAAGGACAGCACTCTGTCCAGTGGTTTAGGTACCCAACAGGGGCAAGGAAAATCAGGCCTACACTCTATTCCTGCATCTCATGGAGATCTCACTCCTCTTAGCTTGTGTCCCAACACAGGATTAGTGAATCCCACAGTACTCTGTATCACGGAATGTCATTGGCTGTTCAGGTGATTACCCCTCCCTGTTGCAGGTAGTGAGGAGTAGGATCCCACAGGTTTGGGCCATCCTCCAATTGCTTTCGCTTTGTATCATCCCCTGATACAAGGAGATAGTTGAATGGGAAATTCAATGAGCAGCCAGCACATCAGTCAGCACCCATATGGGATGCTTGTGCTTGCAAGGTGGAGGATTAGCCACTTGAACTTTTATGTTGGGCCCTAAGTATCTTTTCTTTATTTTGAACCAAGGAGAGCTTGGTTATGATTTCTCATGGCATTTGAACTTGTTCAAATCTATTCATAATTCTGTGTGCCTCCTGGATTTTGTTTCACAGTTCTTTCTCCATGTTAGGAAAATTCTTAATTATTATTTCATTGAATGTCTTTTAACCTAGCTTCTGTTAGCACACCTTTAAGAACTCCCATAACTCATCTGTGTGACTTTTAAATTGTGTCCCTTAATTTTTCCAAGCTTTACATAGTTGACTGAGTTCCTCTTCCAGGTTTTTTATTGTTTCAGCATTATTGTATGAGGCATCTTCCAATTCTGAGATCCTGTCTTCTGCCTAACTCATTCTGTTATTGAGGTTTTTCACTGATTTTTAAAATATTCTCAATATTGTGTTTTTATTTCTAATAATTTGGCTTGATTTTGTTTCAGTGTTGCTATTTCCTGTGTAATGAATTACTTTTATTGGAAATTATTTGACTACTATATGTGCTTTTTATTTTTTAGCAGTTTTATAACCATTTTTTGTAATTCTTTATCCAGCAGTTAGTTCCTCAATGTCTTCCTCAGTTAACCCTGAGTTTGACATATGCTTTTGCTCCTTGTGGGTAAGTGTAAGTAACCACAATCATTTTACCTATGCATCTTCTTTTGCCTTTGGCATTGAAACTCTGATTAGCAGATTCTTCCTCTTGGGGCTGGTTGCTAAGCTGTTTTCCACAGTCTGCAGGTCAACTTTTCTAATCCTGTTCAATGTCTGATTCTTTGTATGCTGTTATTCGTGCCATGCTTTCAAGTGCATTTTAGCCCTATGCTCCCAGGCTATGTTTTGTCCACAGCCTCCGCAGCCCCAGTTAGTGGGTCACCAGTCTCTTGTGATCCCATGTGATGAACACACCTTTCTCCTACTCTTGGTTCCAGAAGGTCTGTGGTACCTTCTGCATGGATTTTATTTTTCTTTCCTTTTCTTTCCAGTCTGCTGACCATTAGGTGTATTTTGTTTGGAACATGTCGGATGCCATGTTGGTATTATTTTCCAGCAGTGAAGAGCCAGAAGTAAGTTCTCCCCTGGCTTATTGCATGCGAGGTTCACTGTTGTCCTCCAGAGCTTTTGCTTCAAGAAAAAATGACAGTGTTGTGGGTCTAGGCCATGAAAAATACAATTCCCTCACCTGACCATTATGGCTCTGCCACTCTATTTTTGCTTGATTGAAAAAAATATCAGGACCCACAATTCTGTGGATGGATTTACCTCCTGAGTTCCTGGTGATCTCTCCTTGCCTCCTGGCTACTGGTGGCGTGCTCATTGCCACTGGATTTTCTGTTGACTGCATCACTGCTCCACTGTCTGCTGTTATCCCATGTCTGTGTGTCTGTAGCAGTAACTGCCATTAGTCTTTCCTTTCATATTTATCAGCATCATACCTTCTCTGCTTCTGTTTGGCTAATCCTTCTATGTCAGTTTTAGTATGTCCTCACCCTATTCCAACACCTTTCATTCTGTCTGGTGTATCAACTTTATCTATTATTTTTTTCCTCAAAAAGTGAGTTCTCCAATTCAGGGATCTTTTGTAACATTTTTTGCTAAAAAGCAAAATGATTTTATATGTTTCTTCTAAATTGTAATTATTTGTTTCTACTAGCTCAGGATTCACTTTTTGTTCTTCTAAATTTATTTCTTGCCTCTCTTTGTGTAGTCACTAGTAATTGCTATGAACTGTTCTCATGATATTGCTTTCATTTTATCTCTTAAATTTTGATATATTGTCCTGTCATCTTCATCACTTGGTAGAAATTTTTTATTTTTCTTTTAATTTCTGCTTGACCCACATTTCCTTCAATACTGTATTGTACATTTACCATCACATTTTATAGAGTCATAAACAAGTGTACTTTTGCCCTATGATGATTATTAATATTGATATCAATGATATATAGATGATATCAATATTGATAATAACACATTGCTTTGCTCTGCCTACCCCTGGGGAAGCCATAGCCACTGATGGGCTGACAAGATGTTTTGAAAGACCTAACAACTTCACTGTGCATAGGAAAAGCTCCCTGGGTTATTTTTCTCCCATAGTTTTTCCTGGGGTACACCTAAAGCTAGACACTTTACTTAGACTCTTTACTTACCCCCTTTTTCTACCCTGCCTTATTTTTTTTTTTCATTTTATTTTAAAAAATATTCTTACTATCTGAATGCTGTGTTGGGCTTCATTTCTGAAACAGACATATATTCAGATATATATGAAGTGGGTTTACTACAAGAAAATGTTTTGTGTAAGTAACTTCGATCCCAAATCATCAGGTAGTTTTAATTAATACCTGGCTCTTTTTTGGGGGGGGCGAGGATCAGCTCAGCTCTTGTCATTGTAGCCACTCAAGAAGCGAGCCGGCAGACAGAAGATCTTGCTGTCTTTCTTTCGCTCTGTAAAATCTGACTTTCCAGGCCTGGTTCAGTGACCTAGTGGCTAAAGTCCTCTCCTAGCTTATGTTTTTAATTGACATGTAAAAAATGCATGTTACTTGGTGTTAAGTGAGATTTTAAAATATATATATATTATAGACTGGCTAAATTAATCTGAGTTACATAGATATTAGTTTACTAATTTTGTAAATTGTCCTTTTATTTGAAAGAGGGAGAGAGACAGAATTTCTCCCTCCACTTGTTCACTCTCTAGGACCAGGTCAAATCCAGAAAACCAGATTTCAATGTGGTCTCCCCATGGGTGTGAGGGAACACCAACTGCACCATCTCCTGCTTCCTCCCAGTATACACATTAGTACGATGCTGAAATTGTAATAGTTACCAAGACTTAAGCCCAAGCAGATGAATAAGAGACTGGGATATTACAGAAGTAACTTAATTGATGTGTCAGGATCTCGCCTGTTACCTTTATTATTGATAACAACACTAAATACGTGTGTTTTTTAAAAACAATTTTAAGTATACTAACTAGGACAAAATATTTGTTCATGAGAAGTTAAAACTGAAACAAAATTTAAAGAAGAGAAGAGAGATAAGAGAAGCGAGAAGAGACGAGACTACAAAAGTCAATGAAATGGGACTATCAGAAAAATAAAGTGAACTGAAATACTCAAAATGTGATCCATAAACTTGTTATTAAGTAAATACTATAGACTCTGGGAAAGAATGCTATTTATGATAATGATATTAATTGAATAATAGTTCTATTTATTAGGAATGTGTAAATTTATTTTTAAATTATTAAAGCTCCACTTTGAATAGAATATTTAGGCTTTCTAAATATTGCTAATATTTTAAGCAGTTTTAAAATACTGTCTTTTTGAGTCTCATGTCTCATTATGGGAAAATTTGGTCTGTGTGCAGGCCAGGCCAGGCTACAGCATCCGTCATTATGCACCAAACCTGGTAGGTGGTCTGGAAGCTCACCTTGATCTGGCCCACACGTTGGTGGGCATGAGAGTTCAGTCTGGGGCAACACATATTGGGCCTTTTCACCCACTTGTGCACATGGGAGCTTGGTTTGGTGAACATCCTAGCATGGATCAGGTGTCATCCCAACCTGGCCACTGTGCCTTTTGGTATATGTGAGACCCAGAGCTGGATATAAACTAAATCAGACCTTAGCATCTTCCAGTACTTGGGAACTTAGGCTCTGGGCTTCACTAGTAAGCGTTTTCAACCTCCCTCCCCACACTAAGCTGACACCTACAGATATGTGCAGGATATGTGCAGGGCGGATGGCAGTCCATACCAGGAGGCAGCACTGGCCAACCAGGTGGTGTTGACCTAGTTGGTAGTTGACCTGTTGAAATGCATGAGTAAATTAGAGCAACAGGATCCCATGGACGCATATTCTGACCACAGAGCACAGCGTTGGAAGCAGGCTGCCCCAGTTATTGATTCCAGAGAAGGAATGTGGAACACACCTGGATGCATATGAAAGACAAGACAATGAGGTCCTCTAATCCAAAAGGACACCTGAAGTATTTCTTCAAAGGATGGAAAGAAGAGCAAGTTTCACAACATTTCCAATCACTGAAGTTTTGTGGAAAATATCCAGGCCTGTGGACTAGGAAAACAAGGAAAACCAACAGACCTTACAATTTATACAGAAAGAACAATGAAGAGCCTCTCTGAGGGAAGATTGAATAGGTCACCTCTCACATAATGATCAGTCAAGTAACAGCCTCAGGACAGCAGAAGATGCCTTAAGCCTTTAGGTCCCTCACCCAAATGGGAGAGCTGGGAGAAGCTCCAGGTTCCTGGTGTCAAATCAGTCCAGCCCTGGCTTTACTGTCATTGGAGAAACCCAGAGGATGAAAAAATCTCTCAGTTTTGCTCTCACTCTTACTCTTGCCCTCTCTTTCTCCTCTGTCCTCTCTCCTTTCTTTTTCTTTTCTTCCTTGCTTCCCTCCCTCCTTCATTCCCTCCTTCCTCTGTAACTGCCATCTCTGATGCACTGAAAAGTCACTAGATTGTTCGTAGTACTGCTCTTGTAAGAGATTACAGTTGTTGCAAGCAGTCTTCCCTGCCCTGCTCTCTGGCTTTAATTTGCCAAATTGTCTCCCTTAGTGCTCTCATCAGAATCTAAATGTTAGCACCATGGTTTTGAACCCAGGCTCAAGCATTTTGTTATAACAATTGAAATGGACTGTTATAGCATCCATCTTGCAAAGAAACAAGCTTTAATGGTCCTAGACCATTAAATGATTTTCACGTAGGGTATAATCATTTAAGATATGTCATTTTTTTTTTGAGTTGTGTATCTGTTGTTCTACTTTTCAGGAATTCTTGATATTATGTACCACTACTACCCCACCACTGAAGAGTTTACCTGTTGCTGTAACTTGCTGAACATCTGCATTTGTCAGAGTACTCTGTATGACTAGAAAACTAGCATTATATGCTTGCTTCCTATTAATGCAAGCTTGATTTTGTCCCTTAGAAAACTCCCGGCTTGTAAGCATGCAAGGTTACTCTGCATTAAAGAGTATGGACTTTTCATATCTTAAACTAGGTTCTCAATAGAAAAATGCAGTGTTAGCTACATCCAAATTACAGTGATAAGATCAGGTATACTTCCCTGTATACAATCAGATCAAACTAAAATCTGGACAACCCCTCTTACCACTTATGATCTCTGCAGCAGGCGGTCTAGGGCCTAGTATGACGACTTTATCTAGCAAAGTGAAGCTCCCTGCCATCTTTATCTCAGCAGGTAAGCCCTTACAGAAGATAGGTGGTAGCAATAATAGTGGAGTGGCAAAGCGATGTAACTTTACATATGTACTACTCTGATTGTCTTTCATCTTATTTTTGTTTATTCTCATAATTCAACCCCCATTCTTCAGGAAAGTCAAACTGGACTTTTACTTTTTCTGAAATTCCCAAATATGTGGAATTGAAACAATAATTTTAGCTTCTATGATTTATGACCCTAGTTGCATAAATCAGGTTTTAATCATAATGCAGGATTGGATTATAATATGAATGGTAATATCTCATAGCAGCTCCACAGACATTCTATACCTTGCCTAGGACAGATAGTCAGCTTTATGTACCCAAGACAGAGCAATTTGTTCTTCCCTTTTGGAATTGTATTAACTCATATGTGCTAGAGGAATATCTATCCTCTGAACTGAACTATAGCAGAAAATTGCAAAACAGAAGCAGCTCATTCTATGCATCAGTAATCTTTGCAAACCTTTCCAAGAACACGGGTATCTTAGTTTTTATGACACCATATTTTTTTTATTATTTTCCACAATAAAACTTTTAAATATAACTAAAATATGATACTAAGTTTTCTACCTTTTTCTGTACTTATATCATGATATATTTAAATGTCAGAAAGTTAAACTTGTATTAAGCTACTATATTATAAATATATGAGCACTATGAGTATATTTTTATGCTTATCATTTTCAGGAATTTTAAGATAATATTAAATGATGAGAAAAAACTCAGAAATTATAGTGTGATGTTCCTTTTCAAAACAGCTACACTGCTAAAACACTTCAGTTCTGCACTCTAACCCTGAATGAGTTAGTTAACCGTTAGGCAACTTTTTACTTTTTTGACTCCTCATTGAAAAAATTTTTCCCTAATATCTAGTTTGGGTATGAAGCGTCTGAAATTTTACAGGCATAAAATCAAAATATTCTATTGCTGTATGTGTGCATATAGGAAATTGATATGTGTTTTCTTTTTCTTTTTGTTGTGGGTGTGATTCACTGTCCCTCCAACCCAGAATGTCTAAAATGGCTCCAGCCCAGCCTTGGCACCAAAGACAAGTGATATAAAGCCATTTTTGGTCTCCACATGATAGCAGGAGCCCAGCAATTTCAGCTATCTCTATTGCTTAGGAAGGTCTACATGCTAGCTGGAATCAGAACTCAAACTCAACTACTCATGATTAATCAGTTTCTGGATCCTAAATGTAATGCTTTTTGTTTTAAAACACATGATTTCATGTAACCCTCTAAGCTGTATAAGTCAGTCTCAAAATCATTGGTGAGTAACAAAGATATTTAGAATTATCTGGGTCTTGGTTGGGGGTTTCTTTTATCCAGCAGGTCTAGAGAACACTGGGAGGTGAGGCTACAGTGCTTCTCTGCCGCAGAAACACCGGAGACAAATTGGTGATGAGGGATGTCTTTTTTTGAAAGAAGTCAATAGCTTCTTTAGGGTAAGAAAAGTGGGCAGGCACAAGGACAGTCCTGACAACAGTGCTTCCACCTAACAACGGTTTTGCGACTGGCTCTTAGGTATGTCTGTCTCTCTGGACTCTCCAATCACGTTATAGATCATGAAGTACAGGAAGCATAGGAAGCTGTGTCTCAGGGCAAACTTTTTACCTGTTGAGAAACAGAATGAATGTGTACATTTGACTTCCTAGAGTTGTTTACCGAGGAAGTCCTAGCACAGCTCATTAAAGAGGCAGAGAAGAGAGACTGGGTAGCAGTCCACCACTTTTGCTGCATGCCTGATGTACAGGCCACATTGGGGTCTCAGTTAGCCGAGACACCCTTCACAGGTTCCTTTGGGGACATGGTATGCCTTGTGCCAATGGCCTCCCACATGGGTTGGGCAGACAGAGATCCAAGGGTGATCTCCCACATCTGGCAAGTGGTAAAGAATTATTTATATGCTGCTCTGACTTCCCTAGCTGCATCCTGCTCTCATGAGCTCATTCTTTTTGAAATTTATTTTAGCATGAAGATAAAATACTTATAATAATGTTTAATAAATGAAAGGGGGGAAATACAAGAACAGAGATAGAATGAAGACATGAATGAAAGAGTAAAATAAGAAAGGGCTAATTTAACCAAATAAATTACATCCTGCAAGAAAAGTCATTGCATTTATATTTAGAACACAGAATAAATTGGCTTTTGACTTTCAAGTAATCATCAGGCTATACGTTAGAGATTAGAGGTGTAATAGAAAAAGGGAGTAAAGTATAAAAATTTGATTTTCCTCTTTCTAAACTTAAATATTAAACACCAGAATCTTTGTCTATTTCAAATGAGAATTAGTGTTTAGATATTCTTATGAGAAGACTTTTTCTTCAGTGAAAAACTTATTAAAATAATCTTTTATTATGAAACATGTAGTTGTTGATGTCTTAATATCCAGTGTCCTGTGAATCACCTTTTCCTGGTGTTGTGGTTAAATTTGGATTTAATAAATCATACTCTTAGAAGAGGAGACTGTAGAGCATCTGTGGGTCAAGCCAAGGCAGCCACCCACGTGGAAGAACTGGACTGGGCTAAATAGCATCACCTACCCCACCAGCACATACAAAAGCTGTGACTGGGGGCATGCTTCGTTAAGCTAAGATATAATATCCTCCCACAAGTGTTAGGGCAAGGGATGGACCATGGAATGCAAGAGAATTTGATTTGGGGACAAATTCTGGGGAGAATTATGGACTTGCCTCCATGGAACTGCAGTACTTGCTGGTTCATGTATGAGTTTGGAGTGATTACGGGCTGAACCAAGCTTGACCATGGAACTTCACCAGAAACCCACTGACACTCATAGGTGCTATGCTGGACGGAGGCTATGCTGGACCAACCTGTAGCACCTGCTGCACATACAAAGACTGGTAAAAGCAAACTGTGCCAAGCAAGACTGCATCATATAGTGGCATGCATAAGATCCAGAAATGGGAGCAAGCATAGTAGGAGAACTTGGGAAACTTACTATACCACAATTCCTACTGGGGAGCACAGTACCTGAGCTGTGGATGGACCAGACAAGGCTGAAACACTCTTCAGCATCAGTATGTACTGGGTCTGGAGACAGATCAGGTTGGGCCAGACTGTAGCATCTTCCAGTGAGGGCTGAGAATGCATTTGGGCCGTGTTTAAAGCACTCAAAAGCATGACCAAAATCTAGGGCTGAGAAAGGGCCTGATAGAGGAGCTTTGGGTTCTCTTTTGCTGTGCTGCAGCTCCCGCTGGTGAGGGTGAGAGCCAGGGCTGTGGATAAAAGCTGCTGGATAAGGCTGAGGCACGTACCAGCATACAGGAAGGCTAGGTTTGTGTGCAGCACAAACTGTGCAGCACCTGTTGGTGCTGATGAGAGCCAGAATGGGTGTAGGCTAGTGATGCTAGGCCCCAGAATGCTGGTGAGTACTAGGACTGGAAGTTAGCCATGCCATACTGGGCAGCAGAATTGCCGACACTCAGGAGATTTGGGGCTGTGGCAGACCTGCTAGAGGAACTTAGATAACTTGCTGGCTAGGCTGCAGATCCAACTGCTAAGTATGAGAGACAGTGGCTAGGGGCAGGTCAGCACAGGCCTGGCTGCAATACCCATCAGCCTGTGTGTGACCAAGTGTCTGAGAGTAGGTCAGGCTACTATGGGAGTTCACAGCACATATGTGAGAGCCAGAATGGGAGTGCAGATTGGGAGAAAAACAGGCTGAACAAGGTTGCAGCACCTGCTGGCAAATGTCAAGACTTGGGGCAGGACATCTCAAAGGGGCCACAGTAGCTACTGACACGCATATGACGCAGGGTTGGGAGCATACACGAAAACCTGGGATTGAGGGCATGCCTGGTGGGGGTTATTGAGGATCACCTTGACTAAACCATGGCACCCACTGGTGTGTGTAATGACCAAGTCTATGGCAGTGTGGGCTGGGTTAGGCCTGAGCACCTATTAGGTTATGTGAGAGTTCAGGCTGGAGATAAAATTGACAAGGCATTGACAATCACTGATGTGTGCCTTGGCTGGTGCAGACAACAGCCCAAACTAGTCATTGCACGTCTGGCACACACATGAGTCAAGTCTGAAGTCTCCAGAGGGGGGATTTCTTAGGAAAGTCCACACCAGGAGCACTGTACTCAGACCTTGGCCACAGGGAAAAAATCACAGGATGTATGGTTTGACCTTGGAGTACATGTACTGGGACTAGGCCTCCTCAGTTGCTGATGCTAGCATGGTACACAGCATGCCCAGATGTTTATGGGGGACATGAAAGCCAGCTCATTTAGGCCAGCAAAGCATTTCAACCACCCCATCAGAGAAAGGGAAGCAGAACATTTTTGGTAACTCTCCTGGTCAAGCTTTGCAGTAAGTGTCTAGGACTATGGATGCACTGAGTTGGACTTGAAAATCTTTTTTCAACCCTAGTGGAAAAAAGCTGATCATGTCTCAGAACTACTCAGGTAACATCCTTAGAATGCCCTTCTCCACATCAGGGTCTCTAAGGTGTCATCAAATGACCATCTGTTCCTCATTACGAGTTCTCATGTAGCTTGACAGTAAGCCTTCCTCCCTCCTCCCTATCAGACCAGGAGAATAAAAAGAACTGAAACTGTTGTCTCACATACCTTCCTCCATAACTTGACCCTCTCCATCCTTATCAGAAGTCCCCATGGCCCTCTATCCCACTCTGTTATGTAAATGCTATTAAAAATAAACTAACAAATAAGTTATTCTGGTTTAAAAATCGCAAGAAATATGTTAGGCTTCCTGCAGTGCAGATAAAATTCGATAGTCTGTGGTTTAAAAAGTGTATTCTGTTTCTCAAATGTCACATTTGATACAAAATTATCTGATGTTAATATCTCATATCATTGAGTTAAATCAAGATTATTTTGTAACATATGACAACGTGAAGCTACTTTTAATTTGGTAATAAGGTTTGAGGTGTCATACAAAATGATAAATTATCACAGATAGTATCACAGAGTAAAAATGCTATAGTCAACTTTCGTCTGATAATCTTTGAAATTTTTGTTAATTATTCATTTTACTTGAAAGACAGAAATACAAAGAGAAACAGAGAAAGAAGTTGAAAATAATTTTGTCTGCTGACTCATTCCCAGTTAGGGCTGCTTTTCAAGGTGTGCGTTAGTGTGAAGTTAGATCAGAAATGGGGAACCCAGGACCCAAATTAACCCTTGTTATCTTGTGTGCAGAGTCACCAAGTGATGGCTTTAATACTGCATTGAAAAAAAAAAAGGTAATAGAATACTGCTTTGAACATTTGGTTCTAACACAGACTCTTTATGAAAGGTACAAACACTAATATACTTTGTAAATTTCATTTTTTAACTTCTTAGATTCTTAATTTTTAGTTTAAACTTATTCACTACATTTATAAAATGATTTCAGTAAAAATTTCTTTAATATGTCTGTCACTTCACACAGGTGTCATTTTTGTTTTGTGATGAAAGCACAAAAGAAACATTCCATTTTGTTGTAGTAAGGCTCTTCAAAAATGTCATGGAAAATGAAGCATCAATTCATACTTTTTAAAAATGCTCCCAAACAGATACTATTTAATTTCATATTCTCACAAAGGCTCTTTTTTCTTTTTAAAAATTTATTTATTTTTATTGGAAAGGTAGAAGAAGATATGAAGAGAATGTTCTTCTCTCCACTGGTTCACTTCCCAAGTGTCCACAATGGCCAGAGTTGAGCTGATCCAAAGACAGGAGCCAGGAGCTTCTTCTGAGTCTCCCATGTGGGTATAGTGGCCCAAGGCTTTAGGCCGTCCTCGACTGCCTTCCCGGGCCACAGGCAGGGAGCTGGATGGGAAGTGGGGCTGCTGGGATTAGAACCGGTACCCATATGGGATCCCAGTGCAAGGCAAGAATTTAGCCACTGAGCTATCATGCCTCCCACAAATGTTTTGAAGTACTACCATTTAAGTCATATTTTCTTTATCCATTCAATCACTGGTGAACACCTAACATTATTTTCATGTCATTTTGTTGTCATTTAGCTTTACATCATAATATGGTTAAAACTGGAACATTAATAGATGTAAAAGGGAATAAAGAAAAATTGGAACCCAAAGGGCTGTAGACTGTTGCAAGCAGATGGGATGAAGGGGGTTTCTCCTGAGCTAAAGAAGGAATTTTCTAGAGTTTAAGATAAAGCACAAACCAGAGACTGTATGTGCCAACTGCATAACAAGTAAAGCCACTGCCTATGTCAGCATCTTATATAAGTGGTATAGGTTCCAGATTGTGTCCTGGAACCATTTCTGATCCAGCTGTTTAATAATGGCATAGAAAGAGCAGAGGAAATGGTTTCAAGTGTTTGGTCCCTTGCCACAAAACTGGGAAACCCAAATGAAGATTCTATCTTCTGGCCTCAGCCTGAACCAGTATTGGCCATAGTAGCCATCTAATGGATGGAAAATCTTTTTGTCTCCCTTTCTGTTACAAAATAGGTAAATCTTAAAACACACAAGCACACATGCATCATTATGTATTAGAACTTACCACATTTGGAAACAATGTTCTTGATGGCATTATCATTTTTTTTTCATTTATTTTAATTTTTAAGGAGAAATGCAGTGATACAGAGGGGAGACTGTGTGTGTGTTTGAGTGCCAGAGAGAGGGACAGATAGAGACATGTCTTGCATTCACTGTTTCTTTTTTCTTTTTCTTTTTTCTTTTGGTGAAAAAATATATATTTGGAGTTAAAAAGCTGCATGCAGTTTACATTATCCCAATTTTGTTGGCAAAATCGTGAAAGTCACAATGAGGAGCCAGCCACATGTATGCCTTCTTTTCTCCATCAGGTCTGATCAGGGTATTGACTTTGGCCACATCAATGTCATAGAGCTTCTTCACAGCTTGTTTGATCTGAGCTTCTTCCAAATATCTTGTTTCTTCTGGTGCTTGTTGGCCTTGACATCCACAATGAACACCAGTGTGTTGTTAGGATCTGTTTCTTCATAGCAGACTGTGTGGTCAGCGGATATTTGATGACCTACTAGTCAAGCTTGTTTTTCCTGGGGGCTCTCTGGTGGGTATTGAGCTGCTGCCTCAGGCACTGCGTCTAGAGACACAGGAAGGTCGGTAGCATATGAATCTTCTTATGCCTGTGTACACATCTGTCAGCACCAAATCCTTAGCCTTCAGAACCTTTGATTTGGCTTTGGGAGAGAAAGGAGCTTTGTTCTCCCCAATCTGGCACCATCTTAGTGAGAAGGGTTTCTCCCATTTATTGTTTCATTGCCCACAGAGCCACAGTGGCTAGTGTATGCTAATCTGGAATGAGGAGATTCTTCCAGTCAAAAGAGATTCTCCCACATAGGTGCAGGGCCCCAAGACCTTGATTCCTCTACTGTTTTCCCAGGACACAAGCAGGAAGCTGGGTAGGAAGCAGAGCAGCCACAATAAAAATTGGCACTTATAGGTCCTGGTGTGGTGGCCTAATGGCTAAAGTCCTTGCCTTGCATGGACCGGGATCCCATATGGGTACTGTTTCTAATTGTGACAGCCCTATTTCCCATCTAGCTCCCTGGCTGTAGCCTTGGAAATTGGTTGAGGATCGTCCAGAGCCTTGGGACCCTGTACCTGCATAGGAGACCTGGAAGAGGCTCCAGGCTCCTGACTTTGGATCAGTGCAGCTCTGGCTGTTATGGCTACTTGGGGAGTGAATCAGTGGATGGAAGATCCTTCTCTGTCTGTCCTCCTCTCTATGTATCTGCCCGTCCAATTAAAAAAAAAAAAAGGCACCCATATGGGATCCTGGCAGATGCAAGACAAGGATTTAGCCACTAAAGTATCACACCAGGCCCTCAGACACATTTTTCTTCGTTCAGATCTCTGGATAAAAGATTGCATGCTGCAATCATGCACTGTGATCTAAGGTTTAGTTCCTTTTTTTTTTCACCATCTTTGCTTTCTGAAATCTCACATAAATGTTAGTGTAAAGAATATTCTAAAAGGATCACAAACGATAGAAAAATTTAGTCTGAAATTCTAAATATGCAAATATCTAACTTTGGTGTTTTTAACCCTAATACCTAAGGGCCCAGCGCGGTGGCGCAGTGGTTAAGGTCCTCTCTTTGCACGCCCGGGATCCCATATGGGTACCGGTTCTAATCCCAGCAGCCCCGCTTCCCATCCAGCTCCCTGCCTGTGGCCCGGGAAGGCAGTCGAGGACGGCCCAAAGCTTTGGGACCCTGTACCTGCATGGGAGACCCAGAAGAGGCTCCTGGCTTTGGACTGGCATAGCATTGGCCGTTGTGGTCACTTGGGGAGTGGATCATCGGACGGAAGATCTTTCTCTCTGTCTCTCCTCTCTGTATATCCGCCTTTCCAATAAAAATAAAATAAATCTTTAATAATAATAATAATAATAATACCTAAGCCTTTTATAAATTTAATTAAGCATGATTTCAAAACATTACCCCTTGTCCTATCACACAGTGTGCTTTGTCTATTTGTGGAAGAGTCATACTTTTTAAGTGGCCACATTTTGGTCAGCACTTTTTTCTTGAAACAAGAATGGTGCAGACGCAGGTGTGTGGGCATTTGAGATGATGGGAGACTGTGAGTATTCTCTTTTGATTGATTTCACTTTCAGAAAACAATAAGAAGCAAGGAACAAGGAAACTAGCTTTAGGCGAGAAAGTAGAAAATAGAGACTCTAAAACAAGATGGGAATGATTGAACTGGGAAAGTGCCATGTCATTTGTGTTAATCATTAAAATCTCCCAGACATAGAAAGATTTTATTTTATGTATGTTTCTCCATTAATTAGAAAAAGAGTGAGCTTTCCAAATTTACATAGTGAATATAACTTTAATTCCACATTTACCGTAGGTAGTATTAAAAAAAGAGAAGTCACAAAGAACAAAGAATCTACAGTCTGAGTACAATGGTGTTGAAGTGTATCATGACAAAGTTGTACAATGATGTTAAAATGTATGGCCAAGTTATAGAATGATATTAAAAGGTAACATAGCAAAGTTTGTTTTGTCTCTAGGATTCAAGGGTATTTTATCATATCTATTTACATGATTCATTAACTTAGCAGGTTAAAGCAGTAACATCTCAATAGACATAGGAATTACATTGATAAATTTCAATATCTATTCATGATAAAGATTGCTAGCAAGATGAAAGTAGAATGGATTACTCTTTTTATTTAAGCTTATGCTTTATTTTTCATTTTATTTTGAAAACAGGGAAAAGCAGGCATGAGATGGAGAGGAGAGCTTTTATTTGTTAATTCACTCCCCCTGTGCCCACAACAGCCAAGGCTGAGCCTGGCCAAAGGCAGGGTCCCAGAACTCAATCTGACAAGCACTCTGGTACATACAATTTTCTCAGAATGCACATTATCAGAAAGCTGCTCTGCAGTCGCACACCCAGGATGCAAATCAGGCATTGCAATATGGGGTTGTGGCTTAATAGTTGTGTTAAATGTTCCCAGAATGGATTATTCTGAATAGTGGATAGTTTCCACAAATTTACACACACACAGAGTAGAAGTTTGGCTGAATCAAGGATCTTGACAAAATATCCACTATTATTACATTATTAAGCATTATTTTCAGCAACCTCAATCTAAGGCTACACAACTTTATAATGGAAAGGTTATGAAATTCTCATTCTGAGATTATATTCATATACAAATTCAAAGAAAATCAACCATAAGCTGTATAATATGACAGATTATTATTATTAACTGAGTACAATGAATTTTCAAAAGCTGGTAGTATTTTTATCTGCCAATGATAAGAAAAAATTAGAAATTTTGTATTCTCCATTTAACAAAAATGATACAAAAATGATTTTATCTTTATCTATGATATCAAACAAAGCTATGATAATGTTAAGAGTATAACCTATAACCTACATTTGATAATTCTGGTTAAGCAGGCATAAATCTCATTATTCAACAGTAGTAGGAGTTAATTTATTGATAGTTTTGTTGTGAATTACATAGTTTAGAGACTTCAATATGCAAAAATGTGTTGATATGACATACTAAATCTATGCAGATATTTTAAAATTTGTATTTATAAGTTCCTTGCTCTGTTTTGTTGGAGAAATCTATATGTAACCCATGCTCATAGATAATTCTATTTCTTTAGGTATTCTTACATATTTCCTATTTGGTTAAAAAAATTTATTCAAAAAGTAATAAAGTTTATGTATTTCATAATATTCTATCAATTTGGCTGTGAATTTATACATGTTATGGTAGGGTACATAACGACTTATGAATTTCTTTTTTTGTTTTTAGAACTCTCTCTTGACTTTCTTCCAAGAGTTTTATTGCTTTAAGTTTTCTGTTTACATCTTTAATTCATTTTGTGTTGACATTTGTATATGATATAAAGTTAAATGCCAATGTTATTGTTTGTATGTAGCTATCAGATTTTCTGAACATGAGTTATTGAAGGGAAACTTTCCCCCTTAGTAAAATATGATGGATCGTAAACATGATCTTCTGAGGCAAATACACAAAAATACTTAATGTATTGACTTGGTTTATTTCAAAATACTATAATATGTAATCAGATAAAAAAATTACCCACAATCTGATTTAAGGAATTTATAGCACATATTATTTAACCAAAATCTAGATATATGGCAAATGTATAAATTTAAAAAAAATCTGCAATGCAGTGTGCTTGACATTGGATGTTTTAAAATAGTACTTGTAGGATGGATTATAAAATAATTGGTTTGCATAGCTTGAGCTAGAAGAAATCAGGGCATCGGGAGCATAATTTCATCAAAACAAACCTTATCAAGGTTGATTTTTCCTTCTGAAGGAGTTAAAAAAGGCAGTAGCTTATTGTCAATTTTAGTAATCCATTTGGCAGTCAATCATGAAGCTATTATTGACACATGAACCTCCAGGATTGTTGAATTACGAACCAATGTCTGTTTTAATGGAGTTATTTGATACAGATTATAGAGCTGTACTCAGAAATATCATACTTTTGCTTGATAGATATAGTTAATACAAATATATTTTTCTTAAAATGCAGATGAATACAAATATAATACAAAAAACAATTCAAGTAAACAAATTGGATGACCATGTAAGATGAGGATTTATTTTCACATTGTTGAAGAGCTTATAAACTAATAGGAGAAGTATGCATGCATAGCTAGTACGGTCAGATATTATAAGAAGAGAAAATTATTTTTGGCTAGGAGAATAACTTACTGAAGTGCAATAATTGAGTAAAAGCTTGATGGAAGGATAGAATCTAACAAGGAAAGAATTGTAAGAGAGCTGCAAGTGGAAGAAGTTGCATGTGAGGCAGAGCAGGGAAATGAGAAATTGTGAGACTTTCATAAACAACTAGAGTGTGACATCAAGGATTCGTATTTTTAAAAAAATGTTGAATGTAATCTGATGAATTTTGGCTTTTATTTGTTGAACAGTGGCATTGGATATAATTGAAAATATTAAAGATTAAGGAGAGTCTTCACAAGGAAAGCAGCGATTCCAATAAAATGTATTATTCCATCTGTGACATTAGTAACGGATGTTATTATAGCAAACAAACCCGTACAGATCAAATCATTAGTACTCTAATATTTGAACATAAAAGGATGATATATTTGATGAATATCAATTTGTCACTGAGTCCTGGAGATAAAGCAATGAGTGGAATTGTTCAAAGAAGCCTTACTGTATAGGATCTGACTTGTATTAGAACAGAGAAACAGAAAATGTACATCAAACACATGTACAGCTGATAAAGAGCCATAAAACATACGCTTTGGAGAGGAACGAGGTAGTGACTAGCGATAAGTAACTTGGCAAGTAGGTAAGCAGGGCAGTGAGCAAGTTTCTATTGCAATGTTCATGGTGTTATTTGAGTTAAGGTATGAGGTAGATTAAGAAGTGACTTCTGACATATGTTGGAAACAGTTTTTCATGGGAGGAGGAGGAGCAGAAACAAGCAATCTTAGGCAGAAGCATGTGGGAAGAGCATTAGGACCAATGGGGTTAAAGGTACTGTGAGAATTGGACACGAAGTGGAGAGCCATCACCTCTGTAAGCCCAGAGAAAGTATAGGCGGCATTGAACTTTAGTAGGACAGTTGTCATGATCTGTCTTGTACACAACAGGGTTGCTGTAAAAGCTAAGTTGAAAATGGATTTTAAGAAGCAAAGTGGAAGCAGGAAGACCAGTAAGGAGGCTCCTAAAGCAAGTGACTGGAAACAGTGCATCACTGTCCTGGTGGTTTAATCCAGAGCAAACATAGGGAAATTAGAAAAAATAGCAAATTTGTGATAAAGGTAATTAGATCATTAGATCTAATTCTATTAGGTCATGTTGAATTTTAAGTTCAGACAATTAGTGTTTTTGAGTGAATGTAATAATTAGGTTTAGAAGTATTTCGCATCAAGAGTTTTTATGCTAATATAAAAATGTTTGAAATATCAAAGGAATTAAAATAGTGTTGGAGATTGAAAAGGATAACTATTCTTAAGCAGTTGAATACTCTGACAAAGGTGAAATTAAATGCTTTCTTCTGCTAATGCCCCATACACTGAGAAGTCCTGTAAGATACTGGAGTCAGCTATAGGTGGTATTGTATGCAGGTCTTCTTGTCGGATTTGGTTCCTGGCATCACTAAAATGTTTAGATGGAGAATTCCCCCAAAGAAGTGTTAGGTCTAAAAGTGACCAGAAAGAAAGAAACCCTAGACATAAATATAAATATTTTACTCCATGAATTTGACTGGGGAGAATATTTGGAAAATCAAGAGGAGAAACTGGCATGCCAGCAATAAGTAAGCTACAGGATAGTTGAGAGACCCAGTGGCTATTTATATGGTGCTGAGCTGTATGTCACTATTGGGCTGACAAATGTGTCAGAAGGCACAGCCAGGTATACGTATAATAGAAAGTTGAAATTTCAGTTGCCTTCTTGGAATGGCAAGTTTCCCCAAAATGGATGTGTTGTTCTGAGAGGCATTAACATTTTCTGGTGAGCTAAAACGGAGGACCATTCATTGGAGAGATTTTTCTTTTTAAGTGAATAGACAAAGGAAATAGAGTTTCTTTGTTTTATTCCTTGATTCTAAAAATGTGTGACTATGTCCCAACTACTTCTTGTATTCAACACAAAGAAACTCTTTGAAATAATGCTCCTACTTTTACATTACTCCCTTTATTTATTTGTTCTTAACTTTGCATAGACATAGAGAAGAAACTGAAAGATTGCTGTTCATTTGTTGACTTCTACCCTTACATGGAACTTTAATATAAAAGCATCAACACCCCATAGTTTAGCCTGGTTTTTGTTTGTTTGTTTGTTTGTTTTTTAGGATTAAAACAGATTTAAAATTGTGATTCTCAGCATAACCTTAAAATTTACTCAATGGATTTATGTGCTATTACAGGACTTGAATTTACTCACTGCCGGTATAAAGAATCCTTTCAAGTGATGCTTCTATTGATTGAAAATATGGATCTTGTCAGAAAGAATAAGTTTATATAGGAAACATGTCCTATGATACTACTTCAGACAGGCTTGTCAGAGCCTTCAGAAAATGCGAAAATTGAGGGTGACAATATCTACTAGAGATGATTTGTGAGACAATTTATAAACTATGTATCACTCATTTGTTTCTTACTAAATAGTCTTACTAAACAGTAGTATTTCTGCTTGTAGAATAATTTAAAAACAACCACTAGGACATGCAGTTTAAAAGTGTCAAAGAGCCCCTTTTGTTTTCTAATAACTACATAAAGAAACATTATTAAATCTCAGAAAGGAACTATTATAAATATGTTTATGCTTAATATAGAATTTCTCATGCTTAGATATAGTTCCTGCCTATTTTTGATTGAACATAAAATATTATTAAGTAATCATAATGAAAGATACTGTAAGCTACATGTCACATGAAATATATGCAATACTGTCTTTCATCTACATGAAATAACCTTGGATATTATGTAAAAATACACATCCAACAAAAAACTACATATCCATATTTCTTGATATTACCTGATGCAGAGGAATTGAAATATAGACCTTATGAATAGATTCAGAGGTCTATTTTAAAAGCTTATTTGATATTAGTTATATATGTACATGGCAAGTGCCACAGTAGTTTCTAGGAAGATGATAATCTTTTGCTAATTCAGTGGGTCTCAATTTCAACTTACAATAAAATTAACTGGAAAGCTTTGTTGGTATTTAGGTCTCACTCTTATAGATTCTGATACACTTATTCTAAATTACAGTCCATGCATTAGGCTTATTAACAATGAAGTATAAATAATATATCACAAATTATATTCATGGTACCATAACCTAGTTCTCTATCAACCAGCCGTAGTGCACTACTTGCAGGCACAAAAATAACAATTATTGTAAATAAAATGATAGTAATAAGCCCTTACTTGTGCCAAAATATAAACTTGTTTAACCCCCATGAAAGATCTGTAACGTTAATGTTATTGGTATTCCCACTTTATAAAATAATAGAACTAAAGTGGTTTTCCTAAGGGTGCAGAGCCAGTGTATTGCAAAATGGGATTTAGACCCAATTATTCCAGCCCTTTAGTACTTATTGTGACAGTGTATCAACTACACATATGTTATGTCCTCTATGCCCCCTTTATATCATTCTCCTGTGCTATATTTGCAGGTGACTGAGTTAAAATACCTTCTTCCAACCTCTTGTGTAGTGAAGTTTTACCCATTTTCTATTAACTGCTAAAATGTCACCTCCCTACAGAAAAATTGTCCTACTTCCCGGCTCCTGGAAGCAATGTTTCCATCATTGAAAGTTATCAAAGACTTTTTGATATGGTTTGGTGTGTGAGTTTTTTGAGGGACGTCCTTGTGCTGCATTGATTTTTATATCTATATTAATGATGTCTGCAATTTACTACCCACTCAGAATGTTAACTAAATGAATAATTAATGGAAGAACGTATCACTGAATGTACTCAGTGATAAAAGTAAAGATGTGTTTTACTTTTCTAAGGAAATTGATTTTGTTGATCAACAGTTAAAGTAAAAAAACATTTCAGAAGCTATTGTAACACTGTTTCAATTTCAAACAAGTGTTTTGATTTCCCTTGGCACTAGTATAAGTGTTAATGAAGATTTTAAATAAAGAAGCCACGGAATACATCCTATTTTCATCAGTAGGATTTAGTGTACTGAAGGAGAATCCTTGGGAAATACTAGAAACACATTTTCAGAAACCAAACCATCATAGATTCAATGCATCTCTTTCCAGGGAGGTTTGCTATCATCTAGCCAAAGACACACTGTGAACTGTGGAGAGGTTAGCAAATTAGGAAGCTGTGTGGGATGAAAGAGTGGCTGTACCTGAATAACTGAAAGATGAGATAGACATATATTGAATTATAAATAAGGAAGCCAAAAAAATCTGTGTGTGCGTGTGTGTGTGTGCGCGCGCGTGTGTGTGTGTGTGTGTGTGTGTGTGTGTGTGTGTGTGTGTGTGTGTGTGTGTTGTAAGTGTATTTACACTGGAAGCTGATAAAACAGTCCAGGAAAGTGATCCTTTTTAGAAGATACATGGTAGGTAGTTAGACAATAATATCTGGACGTTTAAAGAATCACTTGTAAGAAAGAGAGCAGTGTTTTCAAAGGTAAACCTGGCAACAGTGTGCAAGAAAGCATGGACTAAGCATTAGCAAACTAAAAAGCTAAAAATGATGTGGATACTTTTAAAAGATTAGGGGAAATGTCATGATATCTGACTACTTTGAAGTTACACAAAGTTAAAATTTAAGTGACTCTAAATAAGAATTTTGAATTCAGTCATTCTTATCCATGAAATATTGTTTAAGGTTCTTTTCATTTTGTGGCAATAGCAGGGATGGGAATTGCAATAAAGACATATGGAGCCTGAAAACATTACATGTTATCTGGCCTCTTACAGAAGTAATTTGACAAGAATGAAGAAATTAAAAGTGTAGAAATTAATTATAAGCCTTGCAAAGGGCACAATAATTTCTGAATCTAGTATTAAAGTTATTTCATCATGAAATATTTTAAGTGGAATCTGTCAAAATTAATGTCATCTCAGGAAGTAAGCCACTAGGGATATAAAACACAAATGAAGAAAAAAAAAAAGGATTGCTGTAACAAGGGCAAAGGTTCTAAAAGAACACCCAGGTAGGAGAATCCCATCTGCAGAACTAACAAGCTGAATTTGAGTAGAGCTTTGGGACCAAAACTAGCAAGTGGGAACATGTGCTGGTGTAAAGGTAGCAACAGTGAATGAAATGGACAGGATGGTTGTTGACAATGGGCACTTAATAAATGGTAACTATATTGAATACTAGAACTAACAGAGCAATGAAGTAACGTCAAAGCCACCAAGGAGACTTAGGAACAAGGTCTCCAAATGTCTTTGCAATAATGGAGACGTAGCCTGGGTTCAGGGTAGTGGCAGAGCTCACCCTTAAAATATACCATTACACTTAAGCAGCTTTTATTTGCAAGTCAGTGAATACATTTCCTCATTTTTTTTTTAAATGTGGAGCTCGTGCACTAATGTGATAATACAGGTTGATTAGGCGTTTTTGCCCTTTGTTTGTGTTTATCAAATTGCTGCATCATGAATACCATTCCAGAATCTGATTTACCACATACCTCATAAACCAGAAGCCCTGGGCTCCCATATTTTTGTAAGATCCTTACAAGGCCTTTTATCTCTATCTTAAAGAAGGCACCACAGGGCAGGTGTTTAACACAGTGTTTAAATTGCGGCTTCGGATGTCCGCATCCCTTATTAAAATGTCTGGTTCTATTCCTGCCTACTCCGCTTCTAATTCAGCTTTCTGATAATGCATACCCTGCAAGGTCACGGATGGTGCCTCAAAGGACATTGTGCCCTGCCAATGTTTGTGGGAGAAAATGAGATAGAATTCTGGGCCCCTGATGTTGGCTTGGCTCAGCTCTGGCTATTGCTGACATTTGAGAACTGAACCAACAGATGACAGCTCTATTTCTTTCCTTTTGTCTATCTGCTTTTCAAATGAAAATGAAAATAGATCATTGAAATAAGAAAAAAAAGGAAGGTTCTGAATAATATCACTTGATGACCAGCAGAAACTTGTAGGTTTAACATTATGGGAATTGAACAGGGCTGGAACTTCAAATCATTAGTGTTTTTATTTCACCACCATGTACACTGGATGAAGCATACAACTAATTCTTATAGATTTTACTCTGTAAATAAGTTGAGTAATTTAAATCAAGGTGGCAGAAGAAACAATTATATGGACAAAGGAAGCAGCATTCCTGATATGAATAATTAACAAAATCAGATTAGAAAAAGTGTATGAGTATGAAAAATAAACACTGCATTAAGACAGAGAGGAAAATCTTCTGTATGGTGAATCACTGCCCAGGTGACCACATCAGCCAGAACTGAGCCGATCTGAAGTCAGAAGCCTCTTCTGAGTCCCATGTGGGTGCAGGGTCCCTAGTTTTGGGCTGTCCTCTACTTTCCCAGGCCACAAGCAGGGAGCTGGATGGGAAGCGGGGCCTCTGGGATAAGAACAGGCACCCATATGGGATCCCAGTGTGTTCAAGGCTAGCCTACCATGCAGGGCCTGGAATACACATTTTTAAAATATTCCCAAATGATTCTTACATCAAATTTTGTGGACATGGGCTTAAATATAGACTACTTTTTATAATTTTTAGAAGTTAAAATTAAAAAAAATGTTAGTATTTGAGGTTTTGAGTAGAAATGATCTATCACAGAGTTTTGCATGGGTTGCTGATCTTTAGAAGGATTAGTATTCTTTCAGGCATTAGTTTCATCTGGAAATGCACAAAGATTTCCTGACTGACAGTAACATGAACAGCTGAATGCTTGAGTATGTTAAGAGACATTCAGAAGCAGAATGGTTGTTAGATAAAATGTAATGTTGGGGAAAAACTATCCTCTAGGCAACTGTTTCCTGATAAAGCACTTGAAATTGACTTTTTAAAATTATAAATAGCACATGCATTTTTCAGATCTATAATTACATTAAATAGCATTCTCATATTTCTCTTGGAGCACTCCTTTGATTTTTATTTTTAGGTAAAATATGTTTCGTAAAAGATATAATAATGAATGTCTGCTAAAATATAGCAAAGTTATTGAAAACAAAAGCTTTGATTTTTAACTTGGGAAGGTTTTAAGTTGATATAATAAAATACCACATTTTAATTTTGCAATATTTAATTCCCTATGCAAGTTAAAATGTACTTTCTACGTTTATATTGTATACATGTCATTTATTTTCCTGTTATATACTTGTTACATGCTTTCTTTTGTATAACATTGGGTATTACTATAACCAGAATACCAACATTCAAGAATGCCATTTAGAGAAAATTGATAACAGATTATCACATTATTCTTCACATGATGAGTGACATTGTCAGTGGCGTAGGCAAAGCAGCATCACAAACCAACCCCCAGTGCAGTGATGTGGAGGACCACTCTTCACAATACTCACGGAAAATGCATACATTGTATGTATTTATTTAAAAACAATGCAAGGATTTCAAATGCTTTTACTAAAATAAGCAATATTGTTTTACTCTATGAGGTATCTTCATTTGATACAATATTACTGAGATAGGCACAATTTGTAACTTTTGTCCCAATATGCTATTAGCATAATTATATTATAAATAATATATTATAAATGTTTTATATATATATATGTTAACTTTCACTGTTCAAAATCTCGGCTTAGATAACAAACTGTGCTGAATTTAAATTTGAAAACTTTCAGTTCTTGAAAATACAGCCCCTTCTCTATTTTAAATATTTTCCCAGCTGTTTCCTCTACCACCATCTTGTGACGTGCAGCAAAAGCACTATCACAGGAAACAAGATGTATGAACGTTCCAGTTAGATCACTATCTTCTCGTCGCAGATGCCTGTGCTCACAGTTCTCATTACCTCCTGTTTGTTGTTAGCTTTGTGTGTTGTCTAAAATTGTCTCTTAAGTTGAAAAGCATCTAGAGAGTTCTGTGCTTCCACCTTATTGGAAAAGGAGTGTTGCTTGTGTCTGAACCCATTATTTAGAGCCCTCTATCAATAAAGATGCATATTAAATGGTCAGAATCTCTTTGGTATGGTGGTTGAGACCTTAGCATATGATATTTGCAACCTCAAATCCTCATCAAACACCGAGTAGCTTATGAAATGGGCATATTGAATGTCCTTTGTTTCTTTTTCTATAAGCTTGTGGTGAGTTATGAGTGAGATAAGGTATTTATCATGGTGTATTTCACATAGTAACTGTGCTCTCAATGGTTTCACCCCAGTGCAACTACTGGTGACACTACTGTGGCTTCTAAAGCAACAATGTGTTTGGAAAAAAAGCCATTTTAGTGCCTGTGAATCAATTCTACTGGTTTAAAGAATTGTCTGGTAGAGGTAACTCTTCTGTATGACTTCCCTTATCTCAGTGAGATTGTTTTTATATTTTAATATATGAAATGATTATTCAAAAACCCAAAAAGCTCAGAATAATGCTGAAGTAGAAATATCTTTCCGAGAGCTGAGAGCTAACCGCAGGTTTGCCTGTTTCTCTCTCTAACTGCTGTGGCAGTAGTAGGGGAGATTATCTGACAAACCAGTAGAGGCTTTAGATCAAACATAAACAAAAGGAGATAAGGAAAATACAAGCTTTAAGTAAAATGTACAGAGAAAATCAAATTGGGAATAAGACATCTTTGTTTCCATGGCTGTAGGTGCAAAAAGGGTAACCCCTGAAGAAAGGAAAGCAAATCTAGATACCTGATTTTCAGAGCTATTGAATTTGATATCTCAGCATCAAATTGTTTCTTTTCCAATGATTTTTATTTATAATAGTAGCACATACAAAACAAAAGCAACTGTCCCACAGGAAAACGTTTCTTCTTCTTGCATTCCAGATGCTTCAGTCGAAAAGCAAACTGCAAACCTCTTAGGCCAATTCTATCTCGTATGAAAGATAAGCATTGAAAGATTCCATTAGTGTAAAGCAGGTCACTTTTCATATAAATGGTTGACTACTATGGGGTTTTATGTTCTCCATCACTAAGATGAATAAAAATATCTCAGATATTTTCTCATCAGGAGAATTTTTATATTGGATACAGGAGTATCTCAATTTTTACTTCTTGCATTTGTGAGAAGTATAAAACAAAATAGGGTATCTAAAACGGGCTTTTATTTTTGCGCAACTGTGCAATTGTCAGTTTATTCCAGGTAAAGAAAGTAGCACTAATTCATTAAAAATGTGACAAAAATCTTTAATAGAATTATGGTAAGATAAGTATTAATAATGATCAGTTCTCTTATCAAATGCCAGTAAATAGTGATATATATTGGCCATATCCATTCTTAAATAATAAGGACTAATATTTTTTGAACCCTTCCTACATTCACAATATTACTTCCAGTATTCTCATTGAATCATTTCATCCTCTACTGACTATTATTATCCCATTATAGACAAGAAAAAAAGATGAAGTAACTGGTTTGACATTTATAAGAATACTTGAATCACAGAATCTGTTTATCTCATTATACACTGTGGCTAAAATTTAAGGAAATAAGATATTAAAGAATTACTGTCTCTATGACTTCTTGGCTTTTTTTGGCTAAAATCAAGTGTAGAACATACTGACTGCATTAGGATTTTAAAAAGGAAAGAATGAGTAGGAGGGAGTAAAGAAAACTACAAATAATAAACGAATAGCAAAAGGCATAGCCACTACCCTTGAGTTTAAGATAGATCTCCTACGATTTGCCTCTCATACCTCCTGTACTGTTTATGCTAAGATCCAGATCATGCTGGAAGAGGGACGTCTGTGATCACTACATTGCAGAGAGGTCTGAGTTGCTTAACTTCTCAAACTTGGCAGAATTTGTCCACGCAATGCACCAGACACTACTCATAAAAAGATCTACCGCCAGAAATTACACAACTATCTAGTGAGAGGTCTCTGGAGTGGCAAGGAGAATTGTTTAAGATCCTGTATGCTACTGGCCACTGTCTACTGTGAAACCAGTTGCTAGAAAATTCTGCATAAGTATTTGAAACTAGAATATCCTCTGGTGCTGCAGGAAAGACCCTGCCACATTCAAATAGCCAGTGCTTCAGCAGGTGATGGATAAACTGTACACCTAGTTCTCCAGACCAGGATAATCTTCTCCCTTTCTCTGACTCTACAACGTCCTCTACTCACAATACTTAGCCACATACCCATTGAAACATATATTTTAAATGCCCAGTTCCACTTATACAAAATAAGCAATAGAGAATTAATTTGGAGTTTGGGGACAATGAATTGATAAGTAGCACCACAATTATTGAGTGCTTGGAGTTATTGTGGATAATGAAAAGAGTAAAACAAAGTAAAAATGGTAATGGATGCTTGAAAGTGGCTAAGACTCAGAGAATGTCATAACCCGTTTCCTAGAATGTGAAAGAATCATAATGCTGGATCCAGTGCTCAGTTTATGAATTAAACCTGAGAATCTATAGGGAAATTAAGGAAATGAAAAGCACAAAATGTGGGCTACGTTTACCGTTGAAATGGCTGTTCTCTTTTTTTTTCTTTCTTTCTTTAGTATTTCTTTAGCCATGTGTGCTAATGCAAATGCCAGATTGTTTTGAACTGTGACTTTAGCTGATTGGTCAATCAATAAAGGTTTCTTAGTATCAGGCTTTCAAAGCTTATCATTATTCAACAATACTAAAATGAGTCATTTTTGCAAAATTTTTTCAGAATCACCTTTTCTTTCCTTTTTTAGCGCTCATCTAAAATTGTAGTGATTTTAATATATTATATTTGATTAAACTTCTATTTTCCACTAAATACTTAAAAATGGATAGACTATTTCTGCACTGTTATTTTCTGATTATATATCCCAATACCAGGCACAGAGTACTATATCAATAGTACATTTCTTCTGAAGGAACAACTGAACAGATTCATTTTAGATTTTGCTAGGATGGTCTTCATTTTCCAGAAAATGAGAGTTCTCTCTTGGTGTCACTCACAGTTAATGACATTTTTATTTATCTTTTCAGTCAAGAATCCTTCAGATACCTACAGACCCTGCTTGTCAACAGTTACCTAATTTATATTTTCCAATTACAAATTAGCCTCCCTTGCCAGTTTTCTCAGGATTGCTATAACGGAAACTGTAGAAATGCACAGACTCTTTTTTTCCTGTGTTTGTTTTACCATTAGGGCTGTTTTAGGGTTCCTTCTTTACTGATGGCTTCCCTCCCAAGAAGCAAATAAAAGGGGAAGAGAAAAAAACCTGATGAAGTATTTCATGTTTCTTTGCTACTCTAACCTACTCAAAATGTATATACTTGCAATTTAGAAAGGCATATTTTAGGTTTTTTTTTAAAAAAAATTGTTGCTAGTACAAATATGTTTCTGGTATGGAAATTAATACCTTGAGCTTTGAATGTCAAAATGCTTTGGACTAATATTCCTTTAAAATGGGGGTACATTATACAGAATAGTTTAAAGTATGCAAACAATGTTCAGGGAGATTTATAAAGCTATGAAATTTTTCTAAGCCAGGACAAAATTTTGTTTGGATAAAATGTTAGATGTCTTTTGTTTGCAAAATAATATCATCTGTTAATAGGAATATGTATTTTTCAGAGAAGGTTTGGCTGTATAGAATTTCAGGAATTTTTGCCTTGTGTTCTATAATTGAACTTCGTGTATATTCAATGTAAGAATATTATGTTAAAAATTAATACTCAGTTTCTGATTAGAAGATAATTAATCTGATAGTAAGCATATGGAAAGTGCTTTATTATAAAGTAGCATGACACACCATGAATATTTCCTGAAGTGTTTTGTTAATACCTTTGCAGTTATACTGACTGAGTTTGTGATACCAGGGCCAGCATTTTTTTCTTTTGATTTATTTTATTTTCATTTTCATTTTGTATGTCTCATTTCCAGATTATTCTGAAAATAATACAATTCTCTTTAGTAACTCCTTAAAGTTTACTTTTAGACCTATCACAGCTCATAAATGTAGCTTTATTTTTAAAATAGCAGTACATATGGAATATAGATATTCAAGATTGTAAAATGATTATCATGTGACCAGTAGTTTAAAAACTATTTTAAACTTCATTTAAATTACAGTTTGTTAGTGCTCTTCTTTGTGCTGATATAACTTTCATGCTAAGTATTATAAGAGTTCCTGATAGAAACTGAGACATTTATTGAACAAAGTAATTACATATTTAGAGCTTTGTAGTTTCAATAAATAATATCAAGTAGGGGACACTTCTAGTGGCTTTGCTTTTCTAGTTAACTGTTTAAATATGTTTCTAGTTGAGCGAGTTTTTCTGTCTGCCATAGGACCATTGGGAATGCTTGTTTTTCACTTAACTTGTATTCTAACATAAGATCAACATTATAGAAGTTTTACAATAAAACGTAACATTTCAAATTAATCCCTACAAGAAATTTTTTAATGGAAACTAGACGAAAGGATAGAAAGCTATAAATCAAATATGCTTTTATATAGTTAAGTTTAAAATTTATTTATAATATGGAATTAAGTTATAAAATAATTCTGAAAGGTCTAAGTTTTAGGCAACTTAAGGTAGGGAAGTGTTTCATGAAATATGTCCTGATGATTTTTGAAGCATATACTAGTTAAGTGACAAATAGTATTTTGTCAAAGATGATGGAAATAATGCAAATGGATCTGAAAGCGCACACATAATATAAAGGCAGAAACCTAGTTTAACAATCAATAGATCAAGAGAGGAAATTTGCTTTTTTCTTTGTTGCTCTCAGAATCTAATTTTACACAATGCTTTCTCTAGTATGAAGATTACTAATTTTTTTTAGTCTTTAATGCATCCCCCCTCTTTTTTTTTTAATCATTACTTGAGACATTGATTGCAATTCAAGAAGGTAGCAAACAAATGAGCCCTTGTGTGGAATGCTGGAGACTCAGGTACCATCTCAACGCACTGATTCCCATTTAATTATAGTTTTTTTTAAGATTTATTTATTTATTGTAAAGTCAGATATACAGAGAGGAGGAGAGACAGAGAGGAAGATCTTCCGTCCGATGATTCACTCCCCAAGTGACCACAACGGCCGATGCTATGCCGATCCGAAGCCAGGATCCAGGAACTTCTTCTGGGTATCCCACACGGGTGCAGGGTTCCAAGGATTTGGGCCATTCTTGACTGCTTTCCCAGGCCACAAACAGGGAGCTGGATGGGAAGTGGGGCTGCCGGGATTAGAACCGGCCCCCATATGGGATCCCGGGCGTTCAAGGCAAGGACTTTAACCGCTAGTCCATGCTGCCGGGCCCTAATTATAGTTTTATAAAAATATTTATTATGTGGTTTTTATGCCTAGTAAAACATAAATATCATAATTTACCTGATGATTATGTCATGTAGATTACTGAATTACTCTTTGATGTTAATGTTGTCCAGATGTGTTTCCGTGCTTATCATCCTGTAGACTATATTGTATTGCATTAGGAATACGAACCTGAGGAAGGAGCAATCTGTGGCCTACAGAGTTTTAAATTCAGGAGAAGAAACTGAAGTGAAAATATATACAAATTGTAACTGATAAATGAAAACTGGGTAACTGGATGTGATCCTGAAGAAAAGAGAAATTTATAGTCAAAGCATAAAGTTTGAAGTTGGTAGGATCAAGGAAATTGTTTCAGAAATGATTAAGGTGAGAAAGTCCAAGCCAATTGGCAGAAGCAAGCCAAGAGAGGATAGTAAATAGTGATGCAGTAACAGGCATTTCCAGGAAGCAAGAGGTAAAGTACTATGAGAACTGCATATAAGATATTCGCACACTGAACCAATTGAATTAATCATCTTGACAATGATTTCTATAGGAAGGGGGCGGTTTGTGGAAGGCAAGAAGTCTAATATCTGAAATGAGTCAAAAATAAAGAGATAAGTAATACTAGCTCAACAAATCTGCATAAAGAAATGCATTTTTTCTTTGTCTCTTAAGTGGTAGACAATTGTGCACAAGTGTTTTTATGACCTGATGGACAAATTCTAATGAAGATGTTGAATATCCTAACAAAAAGGTCCCAAGAATATTGGGAGAGGAACTAGAACATAGGTAGAAATGTGTGTTGTTAAAAGGCATGCGAATATCTTTCTGTGAAACAGACTGCTCTTAGTTTGGTGTTATTGGTGGCTTCAGAGAACTGAGAACATTCTGTATATGACAGGGAGTGAACCACAATGTAGTTCCAAAAAGACCTGAAGATTTGAAGTACAGCTTTAAGAATAGAAAATCCAGAAAGCTAGAGATAATGCCTTTATTAGAAATATTTAGCTGCATTCATTCGCACAGTTAAATTTACATGAAAAAATAAATACCCCTTGCTTGAAAATAGAACAGCCAAAAGTTCTTAGAAATATGTAATCACTTGCACCTCCTACCCCATGCACATACACAAACATACACATGAGTGACTGGATGCTTATTCCGCTCACTGCAATTAATTTATTGAAATCCCAACCCCCAATATTGTAGAATTAATAGCTGGTGCCTGGGCCTGTATAACATTCATGATGCCATCAGTGCTGTTATAAAAGGAAAACCAGGGGGTTCTCATGCTCTGTCCACCTTTTGTGAAGATAAGAAAGTTATAGTCCAGAAGAGGATCTTCATCAGTGTCTAATTTCAGTTAACTCAGACTTCAACGCTTCTAAAATGTAAGAAGCTTTTATTTATTAGCCACAGAGACTATGGTATTTTGTTATAGTGACCCAAACATATCAAGACACACATGCACACAGATGGGTTCCATGTTATTACTCTGATGAATCATTATAATTCAGAAAACATAACAGCCCTTCTGAAGTTGGAGGAAATCTACATCTAGGAATTTTGTTACCTTTTGGGGGCAAAGGGGATTCCAACTCCTCATTCCCAGACAACATCTATTTACAGTCTAGTGACAAACTAGTCATAAACTGATGAATTAGCACAGTGAAATACAATATTCTTTATTTTATCAGTGGTAACATACTTGGCTGTAAGGATTAAATCAGATTTTTTCTCAAATGAGGAATTGCAGAAAAGAGCCGATTAAGGCTACCAATAATATTCATAGACTTTGAACCAGAGTAACTCACTCAGGTTAACTCAAACATTCATGGAAGATTGAAATAGAAACATGATTATTCAGATACAAAGATATTGAAAATCATGCAGTATTTTTTTTCATAATGCACGTTATGTATAGTCTTTTAAGATCCCTCATGTTGCTTTTTCAGTTTGCACTTCTTTCACCCCCTGCACTCTTCACTCCTACCATAAAAATAATTGAAGCTAACTTATAGTAGTGCCTTTTCAAACCTCAGTATTTAGAGACAATTGTGAGTTGAATAGTGTACCACCCAAAGGTTTTGAGATCTGAATCCCTTACACTTGTGAAAGTGACAGTATTTGGAAAAAGGCTTTTGCAGATGATTCAGTATGGTCATCAACATGTGCTTTTATGCAGAATGGTGTCCTTTCTGAAAATGGAAATTTGAACATAGACACATGTAGGCAGTGTGGAGATAGTGTAAAGACATGGGAAGGGTACAATGTATAGAACAGGGAGATATAGGCAGAGTCCTATGCACAGCCCTTGGCAGCAGTTAACTCTGCTAATAGCTTGACTGTAAACTTCTTGAGTCATAGGCATTGTGTGACATTAAAATTCTATTGGCTAAGCTATTCTGCTTGTTGTTTTTTTTTTGTTTGTTTGTTTTATGTTTTTTTTTTTACAAAAGCCTTAGAATTTTTTTTTAAAGATTTATTTTTTTATTTTTATTGGAAAGGCAGATATACAGAGAGGAGAGACAGAGAGGAAGATCTTCCATCCGGTGATTCACTCCCTAAGTGAGTACACCGGCCGATGCTATGCCAAGCCAAAGCAAGGAGCCTCTTCCGGGTCTCCCACACAAGTGCAGGGTCCCAAAGCCTTGGGCCGTCCTTGACTGCTTTCTCAGGCCACAGGCAGGGAGCAGGAAGGGAAATGGGGCTGCCAGGATTAGAACTGGTGCCCAGATGGGATCCCGGGCGTGCAAGGCGAGGACCTTAACCACTGAGCCATCGTGCTGGGCCCAAGCCTTAGAAAATTAATACAAGAACATAAATAAGAATCATGCATTAGATAATAATGGATAGGAATAATTTAAACAGTTTTGTTTATTAGGATGCTAATGAAACTGGATATCTTAACTATGATTAATTTTCAGCCCACTTATTCCTGTATATATCACTATAGACAATGTTGATAAGAATTCCAAAAAAATATAACTTGCCAACTAACAGTGCCAAGTTTTTGCCTGAATGTCAACTGTTATCAAGCACTTCTTAACATAACCTTCGATTTTCCCACTGGGCATGGTACCAGTCACCCCTTATATTAACTATGAATTTTACTGAGGTTCAAGGGACTACTGAGAATTGTGTTATTCATAGCATGTGGGTCTTCTCCAGTTTCAGATTATCTTTGACGTGAAAGCTTTGTAACTGCTTGGTGCACAGTCGAGCCAACTGCCCTCTTTCATTTATCCTATCTTCTGTTATCTGTTTTTGTATTTCAGTATCCACTGACATCTGTGTAAACAACTTTTGCATTTTAGTTTTGTGTCATGCATATCTGACATTGAATTTAGATTTTTCTATCTAGTTGCAGAGATTTTTGTATAAAACATTAAACTTTCTGAGTCTTATTTCACAAACTGTGGATGGCATTTCCATATGCTTTTTGAAGTGAGCCAGTCTGAAGAAGACAGAAATCAAATGTTTGCTCTAGTATGTGCAAACTAATATAGAATACAAGAGCTATGTAGGATTGAAATGGTCACTTTGCAATATGATTATTGTTTTTGATCAAGTTTATACTACAGTAAAAATGTGATCCTGTCATCTTATTTTTGTTTGTTGAATAGTATGAATAGTGGCAAATTAAGTCTATGAATATACAATGGACTAAAATGATGTCTGTGCAAAGCTGATGAACAGAGGGAAGGGAGGATGGGGTATTGGTGGAGAGCAGGGGAATGAGGGAAGTGTAACTGTTTTCTTAGAACTGTATCTGGAAACACATAAAATCTGCTCTTTACATTAATAATTTTTGAAAATATAATACAATGTATATTATTATTTGATCTCCTCTCTTTAGCAGTGAAGTAAGTGGCCTGTAAGAAAAGAGGGTGTAAGAGCGAGTGGCAGCAATGGCTAGTTGGTCACCTCAGTGTGACCAGAAGGGCACCAGTGTGTGATAAAAATAGCAACATGGAAAATGCTTGGAGCCCCTCACGGTTTACTGCGTTAATCCTAGATGACTTATATTCAGATTCTGATAAAAAATTTGCTGTAATTACCTAGTTTGTATCAAATGAATGAAGAATTGATAACACAGAGCAGGTCTTCAATAAATGATAGGTGGATTTTTAAATTTATGGCACAACTTTGAAAATACTTTTTAGCATTATGAATTAACCATGTATTGCTTTAGTCAAATATAAATAATAAATATTAGAGAATATTTTATAAATGGGATGTTATACATTGCTGGTAGGATCAAAACATGGTATATCCACTTTTCTTAAATAGCTGAATATTTCTCAAAATGTTAAGTATAAATTTATAGTATCAACAGAATTTCTAAAATAAATATCCACAAACTGGTGAGTGGATAGAGCCTTTTATTAAAGTCATTCAATGAATACTGTTTGGGAATAGAAAGAATACAATACTAACCATGCTGCAACATCTATAGACCTCAGACATTCTAGAAGTGATCAAACACAAAGATAATTTATTATATTATTCTGTTTATATGCAATTATAAGTATACTAGAAACAGAAAGTAAATGAGCTGATTATTTAGTACCTTACATATTTATCATTTTTGTACTATAAAATCTGTCTTATCAATTTCAATTTATTTCATATTTCATGCATTCTCTATTACAATTTCCAAACATAAATATTTATTCATCTGAGTAATAGAAAAATGTGAAACATTATCACCAGTGTAATTTAGGCATCACATAGGGAGTTCACACATACAGAAATAAGTCTCTGATGTAGCTTGGTTTTTTTCTCTTCATCTTTGTTTTGCTTATGTATTATGTATAATGATGTAGCAAATTGTAAAACCTAATACTATGAAAACAGATTGCTTTTGCCTTTTTCAAAATGACATACAATAACCATCATTTATATAATGGCATATTTCAATAGATGTATACATTAATGCTCAAATCATGATAAGAATATCCTCTCTGTAAACTGATCATATCTTTGTTATATGAATATTTAAATTTTTATCTTTGACTTTTAAAAATATATAGCACTTTATCACTATTTGTAGTTATTCTTCTTTGCAATAGAATACCAGAATGTACTTCTACCTAATTGTAAATTGTACCCTTTAGCAAAATGCTCCCCACCCTTCCCTGTCCTTTGAATATCCCCAGCCTACAATAACCAACATTGCACCCAGTCTTCTATGAGAAAAAGTTTTCTTTGTTCAATCGGCTTTTCTCCTTTTAGTATTCTTTACTTTTAAAACCAAAAAATTTGAGGTACTAATATGAATTGAGATACATGCCTCACCTTTTCTTTATTAATAACATATTATTCTCTATTTGTCACAATTAATGAACCACATCCAGATTTTACTGTTATTTTTATCAAAATTGCTTTTATCCTTTTCACCACTTCTAGATTCTAGTGATCAGCATTTTGTATTCATATTCAGGTATTTTAGATTTTGGCTTTGGCTTTGGCTTTTGCTTGTTTGTTTATTTATTTATAGTTTCACATGTAAGAAAGAACACTTGAGTATTTGTCACTCTGGTTGATTTTATTCAACATGAGGTACATTAGTTTCACTCATTTTGCTACAACTTACTAGATTTCATTTTTAAGAGCTGAATGATGCTCTGTTATGTATTTTTATCACATGTTATTTGTCCATTTATCAGATGAGAAACTTCTTGTTTGACTGTATAGTTTGAGTTTTTATTCACATTGTTGCTTGAGCATAGTGGATCTTCAGTAGTTGGATTGATGAAAAAAATCAAATACAAATACAAAAGAAAAACAGCAACAAGGAAAGATATTCTGTGCACATGGATTGGAAGAGTCACTATTGTTAAAATGTCTGTATTAGCTAAAACAACCTTTTTGAAAGGTAGAGTGAGAGAAAGAGAGAGAGAGAATCTTCCATCAGTTGCTTTGCTCCCTAGATGGCAACAACACCTGTGGCTCAGCCGAGCCAGGCTGAGGCTAGGAAGCAGGATCTTCATCAAGGTCTCCTTCTGCATGCAGGATCCAGTGACCCTATAGGCTTTCCCTGTTTTCCCAGGAAGATTAGCAGGTGCTGAATAGGAAGTGGAACAACCAGGACTAGAACTAGCACCCCTATGGAGAGCTGGCATGGCAATGACAATCTAATACACAATGCCTCCGTACTGTACCAGTGAAAAGTTATTTTAAAGGTTATGTGCCCTAATTTCTCTGAACGTTTTACCATTGTCTATATCTACAATGTCATGATACACTTAAATGGCAGAATGTTGGATTTGTGACTATTGTTGAAGGACTATACTATTTTAAAAATCTGGGGAAATGCAGCCAGTGTGGATAATGGTGGGGTTGAAGGGGAAACCTCTGTGCCTATGGAACCATATCGTGAAAAAGAAAAAGAAAATATAAATGAAATCAAAAAGAACTTCGCAAAAATCTGAAATAGCATTGTGAATCCTAAATTGATAAACAAAACTGGATTAAGATCTTTAAAAAGTTGTGTATCCTCCTTTCCCATCAAAACCTTCAGCTGAGAAAGCATGTTCAGAGGTCTTAAATCACTTGCTAAGGTCAGAGAATCTCTTAGTGGAAAGCCCAAGATTTGAAGTTTCATGTGACTCCAAAGGCTATACTGACATTTCAGTCACTAGATGTGGATAGGCAATTGATGTTATCAAATATCTTGGTAAATACTTGCACGTAGCAAGAATTATCCATATAAGAAGGTCAGTTTATCTTCTGGAAACTAACACTCTCTAGTGGGTTCTTCTGTGCCTAAGTCTAAGGAGCTTGAGGAGAAGCATGCCTGCATACCTGTATACAGCTAGCTTGTGTGCTCCTGTTTCCCCTTACCTTTAAAAATAATAATAATAATAATTATTATTATTATTATTTATTATTTCCCAGAGTACAGCTTTGTAGGTACAGGTATTCATCACTCCCATTCTCCTCCCTTTCTCAATATCCCTTTCCTGCTAATTTTCCCCATAATATCACATTGGTATAGTCTCTAAATAATACAGGCAGTAGGTTTAACTTTGTGATGAATATATTATCACATTTTCCCAACTATTGAAACAGCTTTCTTGAAACACAGTTTGTGCTTCATGTTTCAATTTTCTCAACTTGTACTTTATTTCCATATTCTTTAGTTTTCCTGATCTGGGCAATTCCTCACATGAGATTGCAGTGCCTAACATATATGAGGCCGAGGTTTCTCCATTCCTTTATGCTTTGATTCTAAGCCCCTTAACATTCATGGTTGATGCTTGTCGCAAGTGATAAACACTAAGTCATTCTACCAATGTTTGGTCTGTTTTTGTGCCCAATGTTTCATATGAAAGTGTTCCTAACTTAAAACATCATTTAAATTTGATACTCCTGACAATAATGTAATTGGAGTAAGCGATGCTGATGATTCCCCTGCCTTGACATCTTTATAAAAGGTGAATACAATGTCTTAGAACCTTTGTGCACTGATTAGGTGGATGCTTTAGAACAGGAGCAGACTCTTTGCACCCTTTTTGTATGCCAGCGATATTCATTAGATCATGGAGAAAACAAGACAAGAAAAGCTGCAGTAGTGTGACAGAGTTGTCATACAAGAAGTTTATATAACAGATATTTACTCATTGATAGAGAAATGTATCATTTTAACAATCTGAAAATCTCTCGCAACAAGAACTTTCTGAATATAAGATCTGATTCTTCCATGACTTAAAAAAAAGAATGGTTTGTTACAAAAATATAGTTTACCTATATCAAATCCATTGAGAAGGTACTGAAATTACATGATCTTTTTGTACTTTATTTTTTCATTGATGTCATAATGTATCTTTGTAAAAATTGCACCTGATTTGAAGCCTGCATATCTTTATTCTCATGCTGTGGTGCATCTCTTCATGAAACATAAATGATATGAAACCCATGCAAAATAGTGGCCCCTTGGTATCTCTCCAGAAATGTGAAGAATTCTAGTCTCAGAAGATTATAATCTCTTTACTTCTATATGTTATTTTCAAATGGATCTGCCTCCCAAAATTAAAATCAAACTGTCTAGGCTTGTTCTCTGAAACTGAGTGTCATTAGCTTCAAACTGTGATATGTAAATTACAATAAAATCTTATGTCACTATTCATATGGCTCCATAACAAAGTGAAATGCTACCCTAAGACTCTCTGCAGAAGAAAAAGTATAATTCTACACCATGTACTAAAGCTATCAAAATGTCACCATTAAGAAAGTTGACTAGTTCAAATATTATCTATTTAACTTCAAAAGAAATAGAAAAATAATGCAAAGCTGGCTCATCTGAAAACATATAAGGAGGTGCTTGCGTTGCTTCCTAAAAAAGAGAGGAAAATAAATTATATTGAAATTTCATTTGTGTATTTAATTGCTGAGAAAGACGCAGTGCAAATAATAGTCTGAGTATTTAATTATTTTAATGAAATTATGTTTCATTATTATACTTTCTATCCATACATTGTATCCCAACTGGGAGACAACAAAGGTTGCAATCACAAAATTATTATATGTTAGTCATACTGGAAAACAGAATGGGGGATTCACTTAAAGTTAGCTGCAATAATCTAGTTGCTATTTCGGTTATTTCAAAATGAAATAAGTTACTATTTCTGTTTTGAGGTAGATATTTTTGAAGTGGTATTCCATAGCAAAAGCTGTAAACCTTTGAAATTAGAAAAAAAAGTAGATTTTTTTTTTGTATATGGATTATGTCTTTATACCTTTCAGACATTTACTTCTAGATTACAAAGTGAATTCAGATGTTTGTAGAGCATTGTAGTGTAAAAAGGTGACTAGACATTCTACTAGACATGGTGACTTTTTTTACTCTTAAGTGGCAATATATTCAGCTGGTAAAATGTATCAATTATCTTACATAGAAGATTTTAAATGAGAGGAATAGAAGGAAAATGGAACTGTACATCAATGAAACACATTTAAATTATTACCTCATATGGTCCAAATTTAGTTTGAATTTTACAAGGGAAATATCTATTTGCCATGTACTGTTTGATATAGTGCATATAAAGATCTCTCAGCTTGGGTAATGTAGTCATTACAGAAAGGCACCCGCCAGGGTGTGTGTGGGCTGGGTAGTAGCGTTGGTTGGATTGGACTAGATTTCAGTGCCCATTGACATGCACGAGAGCTAAATGGGATGTGGGACAGACTGAGCAAGTCTGCGGTACATACTGGCAAGCATGGGAACCAGGATAGGGAGCAGGCCTGGTGGGAGTTATGGGGAGTCGCCCTGACTAGGCTGCAGCTCCCACTGGTTTGCATGAGGGCCGAGTATGAAGTGGGAGGATCAGGCTGGACTACAATATCCATCGTTCACATGGAAGGCAGGGCTGGAAGCAGAACTGATCCAGCAATTGCAACCACAAGCATATGCATAAGCTGATTGAGGCAATGGACTGTGCCGGACCCTGTACTGGCAAGCACATACAAGAATCAGGTCTGGGATCACCTCAGACTAAGTTTCTTTGGAGATCCCTCTTACCTAACTGCTGATCTAAGAAGGCCAATCATGAAGAGACTATGTCAGCCAGTAGGTTCTGAAGAGAATTCATTGATTGAAATGGCGAGATTGGCAGCATTTCAGAACAATTGAACTATCAAAATTGCTTGAGCAGGACTCTTGGAGAGCGCCTCGCAAAGGGGACCAGGAATGGGTGGGAGGCTTGGTGGGGCTTTTCCCTTTGTTTCTCCTCTGACCCCAGATACAGGGGGAAAATGATGATATTAGTGTGGAAACAATGGCATTACCCACTATAAAAAAAAATTACCTCAACTGTACACTTTCTGTACCTAGAATCAAAATTCATGATGAACACATTGGCCAAACAAAAATTCCAACAAGTAAAAACAATTCCTAGAAACATAAATATTTCAAGCATTTGAAAAATAGGTCTTTTGCTAGTTTGAGAAATAAAATATCTAGTATATAGTATTATACCTATGGAACTAAGAAAAATAAGAAAACTAAGCAACAGATGATGGTCTGCACACTACAGCTTTTGCCACACACATGGGAAAGCTAGTGTTAGCCATGGCTGTTGTAGGCATTTGTGGAGAAAAACAGTTATTGGAAGATATTTCTCTCCCTCACTGTCACCCACTGAGTGTTTAAAATAATAAATAGGTCTTTAAAAAAATTTTGTGGGCCCGATATGATGGCTTAGTGGCTAAATTCTTACCTTCCATCTGATGGGATCCCAAATGGATGTCAGCTCATGTCTAAGCTGTTCCGCTTCCCTTCTAGCTCCTTGCTTGCGGCCTGGGAAAGCAGTAGACGATAGCCCAAAGCCTTGGGACCCTCCACCTACATGGGAGACCCAGAAGCTCCTGGCTTTAGCTCTGATCAGCTCTGTCCATCACTGCCACTTGGAAAGTAAAGCAGTGAATAGAAAATCTTTCTCTCTGTCTCTTATTTTCTCTGCACATGTGCCTTTCCACTAAAAAAAAAATTAAATAAGTAAAATCATACAAATATATATTTTTGTTGCTTTCTTTCAAGATCATTCTGTGTCTTAGCAATACTTGTTTGAGGCATATTTCAAGCAACTCACTTGATTTTTAAAATAATTGTAATGGCTGCTATGATTGTTATATGTAGTTTTTTAAATATGAAAATTATTATAACCTTGGTCATAAATTTCCAGAAGTCAAAACAAAGTATTCAATATTCTCATCACAATATCAAAAGTAGGCAGTAACTTTTAATCCATTCCATTCTCATTAGATTTCTTTTCAAAAATTTTTTCCTCAGTTTTTCAGCAGGAGAGGATAAAAATAACAATTTAATGTCTGATGCTATTGCCTCTTAAAGATTATGTTGTCACATTAGCTTAAGTTCAAACCAAAGTTTTTAGTTGTAAGCATATATTGAGCCTGTTTTTCATATGCATGCATACCTATTGTAAAGTGTAACTTAACGTTCACAATAGGAGACAACTAACAATAATCAGATCGAAAAAATGTGAAAATGTACTTCAGTCAGTTACCAGCATGGCTACTTTTGTGCTTGGGGTCCATTAAATAAGATAAGGATTACTTAAATAGAAGTCTAAAATACTCAGAAGAACCCATAAGATAAACCTTTAAATTTTTTTTAAACATTTTCAGTTGTTTTACTAATACAGGAAAGAGAGAGAGAAAGAGATAGAAGAGAAAGAGGAATTGTGTTTGTGTATGTATTTTCCTGTCTTCTTTTTTACTTCCCAATGCCTACAATGCCTGGTACTGGTAACTCAGTTTTGGTCTCTGGCAAGAGTAGGAAAGACCCAAATATTTGAGCCATCACTACTAACTTCTGGCTCCTGCATTAACAGGAAGATGAAATTAGAAACTTGAGCAAAGAATTCAGCTCTAGCATTACTATATGGGATGCAGATGGCATAACAAGTATCTTGTAAAGTGTATTTGGGGGATTTGACTTAAGCTCTGTTGAATACTCAGTTTTTCATGACACCTTAAGTTTGGATTAGTTTAGAAGTGTGCTACTATATGCAAATGTATTTTTTAAAGCTGTTGCATTTCTTAATAGTATATATAAACATGTCCAAGGACAGTGATTTATTATGAGATCTGCTAGCTTTGTATGTATTGAAAACACTTGGCCTTCAACTTCATACAACATATTTTTTTAAAACCACTAATTGTGACTCAGAAAAATATAAATCGCTATTAGTTATGCTGAATTGGACATTTAAGTTTCAGACCATAATAGAGTTGATAAATTCTGATATTTCTTACTGAAGCATAAAATTATTTCAAAACTCTAGAGTTTTATACTGATTCATAATTATTTAAGATTGAATAACAAGCAATAGCTTTAACAATAAAAATTCACATTTTATAAAAAACTAATGAGTACTTAAGGAAAAAATTATAGGGTAAGCTTTTGATTTTATATTAAAATTAAGTCTTTTTTGGATAAAATAGATATATCAAGGACTTTTTTACTTATTAACAAGCTTTCTAAATTATAGTTACTCAAATGCCATATTTCATGGTGTTTTGCTTCATTGTAGTTCCTTTAAAAATATCTAAAGGCAAAGAAATCACAAATTTTAAAAAATTTTATATTTGGAAAACTTCGTTTTAGGGAAGAGGCACAAATCTGGTGCATCAAGTGTTGGAAAAGAGGCACACAAGAGAGGAGAAACAGGGAGAGAGCTGAAAGAAAATTAAAGATCAGTAAATTCACAGAGGTGGCCAGCTACTGAAGGTGCAAACAGAAGGAACTTAAAATGGCCATTGGCCTGCAGGTAGATGGCAGAGGTCCAGTGTCTCAGCAGGCTGGAGTTTTTATAGTTTGGGCCTTGAATTGTTCAGAGGGATGTGGAAGTTCAGAGGGATGGGACAGTGTGCGGAGATTGGAATAGCTTAACACAGGCCTTTTAATCCTAGAAGACTTGCTGCAAGGGTTGTTGGCAGGGAATGCGGAGTAGTGAAAATGTCCCTGAAGAGATAGGCTCTATTCATTGTTTGGGAGTTCTAATGCCCACTAACACCACCACCATGATAAATTGATTTGTGTCCTTGCCCACTCACTCAGAATCCAAACTCAGATTCATCATTCAAATACGCAAATTGGGGCATTCCACTAATATTTCTCTTTAAAACATTTTGATATGAAACAAAAAAGGAATTGTAGCTTAAAAGCTTAAAATATTTTAAACATATAGATATTGGGGGCCCGGCGCGGTGGCGCAAGTGGTTAAGGTCCTCGCCTTGCATGCCCAGGATCCCATATGGGCGCTGGTTCTATCCCGGCAGTCCCGCTTCCCTTCCAGCTCCCTGCCTGTGGCCCGGGAAAACAGTCAAGGACGGGCCAAAGGTTTAGGGTCCCTGCACCCGCGTGGGAGACCCGGAAGAGGCTCCTGGCTTTGGATCAGCATAGCATCGACGGCCGTTGTGCTCACTTGGGGAGTGAATCATCGGACGGAAGATCTTCCTCTCTGTCTGTCCTCTCTGTATATCTGCCTTTCCAATAAAAAAATAATAAAAATAAATCTTTAAAAAATATATAGATATTGGGTATTTTAAGTTATATATGTATTCTGCAGAACATCAGCTAATTAAAAACATAAAACAAAAATATAGAAGGAAAATATAAAGAAATGTACACTTTATGAAATTCTGAAATATGTGACAAAATTCAAATATTGGGTAAGTGCAACTGTTCAGTGGTTAAATCCTCGGTTTCTATGTGCCAATATTCCATATGGGTGCAGGGTTGCTCTGCTTCACTTCTAGCTCTCCACTTGTGGCAGGTGAAACCAATAGAGGATAGCCTTTGGGACCTTGACTAATGTGAGAAACCTGGAAGAAGCTCCTGGCTCCTGGCTTTGGATTGGCTCAGCTTCAGTCATTGTAGTCATTTGGGGAGTGAACCAGTCTCTCTTCACTCAAAAAAAAAAAAAAAAAAGAAAGAAAGAAAGAAAGAAAGAAAGAAAAGAAATCTGCCTTTCCAATAAAAATGAATAAATTAAAAAAATTTATTGATTGCATTGCATTATGTGACACAAATTTATAGGCACTGGGATTCCCCCCACCCCTCCCCTAACCCTCCACCCATGGTGGATTCCTCCACCTTGTTGCATTACCACAGTTCAAATTCAGTTGAGATTCTTTTATTGCAAGCATAAAGTCCAGCATCTTATTGTCCAGATAAGTTCAATGGTTTCTTGGGGAGACCATCTCTGGTCTGAAGGTAGAGCTGGCAGAGTATCATCCCAATCAATTAAAAGCCCCGACATTACATCAGTAACAATTTATAATGTTATGGAATTAGTTGACATAGTATTGAGTAACCAATATGTTAAAAAAAAAAAAAAGAATGCAAGTTCTGAACCACATCCTGTGACTTCTTCATTGACATTTCAATTATTAGTTTATATACAACCAGGTTCTATACATCTTAAAATGGCTATAGATTACTATTCAGCTGTCTCGTGTCTATTTTAATTTTAGTATTTAGCAGTTTATAGCGTTGAAGCATGATTTTGCAGAACCTGGCTGTTTTTTGGGTAGTCTAACTCTAACTCTAACAAGACATATGTCAACAGTTTAGGTGAACAGTTTTAGGAGGGGTGTGCAGAGAAATCTTCAATACCCCAGTGAGGAGTAACTAATCTTTGTGTCCCACCTAGTGAGGTATAAGTGCATCCACGCTGACCATTTCCTGTCTGATTCTAAGCTTTCCTTGTTGTTCTCTATCTATTCTAGATTGTTTGTTTGTTTGTTTTGAGGGGTTTCTGGAGCAATCCTGATGGTCATTGCGAGAGAGGGTGGGGACCCAAAGTCGGAACCAGGCAAGGACAGAGAAAGCTCCCCTCCCTAGTCCCTAAGGAAGTTTACTGTTCTTCTTTTCCTCAGGACCACTCAGGGCTCCTGATTGTCGTTCCAATGACCTTGGATCCTGCAAGGCAGGATTTGAACTTCTTCCATCCCATGGGTGGATGGGGGTGGGTGACCTCAGAGTTCTCAGCCTCAGAAAGCACTCCAATTCCCTGTGGTCTCCTTGGCAATTGGGATGTAGTCATTGGTGCTCGTACTGATAGTCGTTGGTGAGGATCTCGTATTGTCTGTCATTTGAGGCAGCGATATACAGAGTACAAAAATATTGTTATATATGAAAAAATTGGCTTTTGAATTTTGTTATTGTTTATAGTCATTGAGTGTGTGTGTGTGTGTATTTGAGCAATGATCTTTTTACTTTAAATTTATGAAACTAGTAAAACTTAAAGTCTGTGATTATATATAAATTAAATTAATCTGAGATATTTGAGAATTATATACATCAGAAGCCCTGATGTTCATAGATGCAAAAATCTTCAACAAAATACTGGTTAATCGAATCCAACAACACATCAGAAAAGTATTCACCCAGACTAAATGAGATTTATCCCTCATATAGAGTGATGTTTCAGGTATGCATACATCAGTAATGTGATGTGTGCCAGTAATGCATTGAACAATAAAAAAATGATTATCTCAAAAGATTTAAAAAGGCATCCAATAAGATGCAGTGTCCTTTCATGAAAGAAAAATAGTTAAGCACATTGGGTATAGAAGGATCATTCCTATTTTCAGTCAAGGTTATATACGATAAACGCAAATACACTGTCATATTCAGTGGGGAAAAGTTGAAGGCATTTACACTAAGATCCAGACCAGAGATGGATGCTCAGTCTCACCACTGCTATTCAGTGTAGTTCTCAAAGTCTTAGTCAGATCCAGTAGATCAGAAAAAGAAATCAAAGGGATTAAAACTGAACAGGAGGAATTCAAGCTATCCCTATTTGCAGATGACATGATTCTGTCCATAGTAGAATGAGGCGACTCTGCCTAGAGATGTTTCATCCTATAGCAGAGTTTGGTAAAGTTTCAGGTAAGAAAATCAACACACAGAAGGTAAGGCCTTTTTATAGAAGTAGACCCATCACTGAGAAAGAACTTACAATTTCAATCTCATTTACAATAGCTGCAAAATTTATATAATTTGGAATAAATTTTTCTTTTTAAAGATTTATTTTATTTTTTTTTTTAATTGAAAAGGCAGATATACAGAGAGGAGAGACAGAGAGGAAAATCTTCCGTCTGATGATTCACTCCCCAAGTGAGCACAACGGCCGATACTATGCCAATCCGAAGCCAGGAGCCTCTTCCAGGTCTCCCACGCGGGTGCAGGGACCCTAAACTTTGGGCCGTCCTCCACTGCTTTCCCGGGCCACAGGCAGGGAGCTGGAAGGGAAGCGGGACTGCCGGGATAGAACCAGCGCCCATATGGGATCCCGGGGCGTGCAAGGTGAGGACCTTAACCACTTGTGCCACTGCGCCGGGCCCTGGAATAAATTTAACTGAAGATGTGAAGGATCTTTACAATAAAAATTTAAAAAGCATTAAAGAAATGAGAATACAGAAAATAGAAACATTTTCCAGGTTCACCGATTGGTAGAATTAATATCAAACTGTCTATATTGCTCAAATAAGTTTACTGATTCAGTGTGATCTATTGTGATTTGGAAGTCACAATAATCATTTTACTTTTCTCAGATCTAGAAAGAATATGCTAAAATTCATATGGAAGCAAACATAGGAGACCCCAAGTAGCTAAAGATTTCTTAAAGAAAAAAACAAACCTTGAAGTATCACAACATCATTCTTCATGATGTTTTACAGAGTAGTTGTAATCAAAACAGCCTGACACTAGCACAGAAAGAGACACGAAGAGCAATTGAACAGAATTGAAATCCCAGATGTGAACCATACACCTACATCCAACTAAAACTTGACTTTGTTTTGAACTTTTGACGTTGAAAACTCAAGTCGTGAGAACAGGAAGACATAATAATGCTCATAGTTTTTACATTATAGTGAGCACTCTTCTGTTTGTTTCCTGTAATGCAGCTAATATAGTTCTCATATATTTTTGAAGTGATTCCACTAATGCCCTCATTTTGTGAATAAGGACACTAACGCACAGGAGATAAAAGTTACCTAACTAACAAGTACCTAACCCTGAGATTAAAATACATCTGATTGCTGGGTGTGTGCCATAATCACACCGTTAGCCCAGATCACTAAAATATCTAAACACTTATCTTTTCTTATTGCATTTGATCAGTTCAAGTTATTTGGTTGTTATATTTTTAGAAATATTGAATGCCATCAGCTTAAAATGCTGATTTAACTTTTGGTTCTATGTATGGTTTAAAATTCTGCTTTTCTGTATGGCTTTTCTAATGCATTTGGTCCTTGTATGCAGTACAATTCATGGGAGAAGCCAAAATAAAGTCAGGCAAAATATGCAAAGATAAATTAGATCACAGAGGTCTGAGTATATTTTAAATATGCATTAGTTAATGCCTTATGACCAAGATTTATAACTTGTGTTGTATAAAATACATTTTCCTAAGCTGTGATTAAAAATAGTTGTCTCTAAGCTGTTTCTACTATCCTTACATCAAGGAAATCACTGACTTGTTTGGGCATGAAGGGAAAAGCTAACCTTTTTTGCTATACGTCAATCCAAATGGAGAGAGGTCATTTGCAACACTTCTGGTTTACACCTGTGGTTTAATACAGTATATATGTCTGGGGGGGAAAGTACAGTTGTTAGACTACTTATCCACCACTGATGAATGTGTTTGCTTCTGTTTGATGATTGCAAAAAATTGATGGTTTTTGTCGATGTTATTGTCAAAGTACAGTTTCCATTACATTCTCAATAACAGTCTGCACAATTAACATTAAGAAAATAGTTTCAGTAGTAATTGATGGGATTCTTTGCAATTAAGCATGTATCATTATGGACAGATTTATTTTTTAATTAAAATATATTTGCAGAAGTAGTCAGTGACCTAAGACTTCAGACAGATGATTTCTTGCTTGTTGATATGTTAATGTGAAGTAATTATTGCAGTGAATTGAAGCTGAAAGTCAACATGTATATTCATTAATTTAATTTAAGATTCCTTATTGTTAATCACAGTTGGGTTATCTATTTTTAACAGACTGATCCACAATTTCCCATCATGCTTTGCCAACCATAACATCTAAACATTTTTCCTGTCAACTTTCTAAATAGAAAATGATTTTTTGATCATTGAAAATCCTAAGTACTGTGTGTCCTGAAAATTAGGACTGAGTTTATGGGAATATGCTTAATATCGTATGAAAATCATTTTTATATTCATAAATATTTCATAGTATTTTTCTATAAGCATGCTCACTTGTTTAATGATTGCTTAGTAAATATTTCGTACTAATCTATAGTTTATATCAGAATCCATGCTATGTACTCATCAAATCTGCCCTGTTTGTTACCCAGCTGTAGGAAATTTCTCAGCCTACCCTATATTTAAGTGGAACATAATGCTTAACTCTTGCCAGCAATGTTGAATAAAGCAATATAAGCCATTTCTGGATCTCTAATACATTGATGATGATAATTAATGGAAATTTTCAAAGTTTTTGTGTTATAGCAAAGCAAAGGATGGAAATAGCCCGATTCCTTGAAAGATCATGTGGAACAGTGTCTCAATAACTACTAATTTTGATTATACAATAAATGAGAACTAAACCAATGAGTTTGGGGGAATTTTTGCTATAGCCATTGATCTACATCAACTAATATCTTACATGTGAGATTGGTAAGCAATTTGATGTTGATAAAATTAAGACCAACTGGATTATTTAACATGTATAAGTAAAGATTTGTATTCGTGGCAAGGTAAAAGTCATATAGGACTTTAACTCCATGAGATTTTATTGTTTTAATCAAATCAGTTGTTCTTTTAATAAAGCAAGAACTAACAAATCAAAAATGAATTAATAAAAGCCATTTTATAATTAATTACTTATCTCTCACCTCTAATAGAAAATTACAGTCCTATCAAGCACATAGCACAGAATAAATGTAGATAACACTTTTTTGTATAGCTAGTCATACTTAACATGTAGTCAAGATGAGCACAAGTGATTGTAAATAGAAGAGGGTTTTGTTTGTGTTTTATGTGTTTTTTTTTTAATTTATAGTTACAGAATGAGCTCTCATCCATCTGATAGTTTATTCCCGAAGTAGCTACAACAGCCTGGTCTGGGAAAGGATGAATCAGGAAGCAGGAGCTTCATCCAGGTTTTCCACTTGGATGACAGGAACCCAAGTACTTTGTCTATCCTCTGCTGCTTCCCTGGACACATTAAAAGGAAATTAGATCCCAAGTAGAGCATTTGGGAATTGAACTGGTACCCATATGGGATCCCAGTGTTGTGGCTTAACACAGCACAAGACCCAAGAGTTCAGATTTGTAGAGAGTTATTACAGTCTTCTTTGTGAGTATGGCCAAAACAAAGTTAGAGAGGTTAGGTAACTTGCACAAGTAACACATTTATTAACCTATAAATGTTTCACTGACAGAACCAAACTATTCTAGAGTCAGTCATTGTTTAAGAAGAAAAATGCTGTAAATAAGTAGGAACCAAGGAGAATAACTAAATATAACCAAGACATGTGCTCAAATTATTTCCCTTTATTTGAAAAAAATATTACTTATTACTTTCAACTTGAACTTAGATGGTAAGTATTGCTTATTCTTTTCTTCTTTTGTACTGAAATCTTGTTTTGACAAATTTTCTATTATTTTTCTTCCTATTTCGTTCCAATATTATTAATCTGTTCCTGTGATTGTTTTACAGAATATGGTACAACTTTAAATAGTCAGAACTGGAAAATAAATTGTGAAAACATCACCTGTGTTATAGAATGACATGTAACATTAATAAATGTGATCTGTGCTTGATAATGGGATTATCTGATTTTAAAGATGTTTTATAACAATGCAGTTAATATTTTTAACTATATCTTATCTAGTTTGTAATTCCATACTGTAGTAATAAGTTATCATTTCTATCATTTGTAAGAATTTTCCTTTTAAAATTTTAGTGTTGTAGCAAAAATGGGCTGATACAGCCTTTATGCATTATTGACCTAAGGCATCTCCTTTGTTGAGTGGTTGCATTTGTATCCTATGTAGCCACTGCTATAACCAAAAGCTAACCTGGGCCCTTGTCCCCAGTGCTTACCACCAATGTTTATCTGAGGCTTCTCTTAGCAGTCAATAAAAATACTTAATGCTGAAATAAACTAAACATATTTCTATTTTCTCTTGTCATTTTGTCAGCATTAAAATATGAGTACTATCACCAGTAAAGATTTTAGTTAAGTTATCCTGATACCTGCACATTTTCCTGTTCTTTATCTCTTTTGCAACCTACTAGTGGATTCATTTTGCTGAAAAAAAAGCAACATAAACTTTTTTTGAATCCTTCATATGCACACTTTAGTGTATGAAAAATCCATCATTGTTAAAAGTTAGGATAAAATGAGGTCTCTATTAAATAATTCAAAACTCTGAAATAGAGACCTAAAAGTTGTAAACTACACAGAGAAACAGAGAAAATAATCAGCATTATGGAACAATGTGAGGACAGAAATCTCATAGGAAGGAACACAGGAGAATCAAAATAAATAAAAGCAATATTTATGGAAAATATTGTGGAAAATGGCAGAACCATGTCCTTATTAACAGTGGCCTTGAATAGCAATGTTGGATTCTCCAATTTAAAAATATTGACTTGAGGAAGAAAATAAAAACAAAACCGATCTTTCCTGCATGAAGTATACCTCTCCAACAACGATACACACAGAATTAAAATAAAAAGGTGCTAGGAACAACCCTATCCCCATCTTTGCTCCCCTCCTTCAGATATAGGAAGAATAAAAATAGAAATTATGTCTCATCCACTTTCCTCTACCTTGACCCTTCCCTCCCTAATCAGTGGTCCACATAGGCATACATCCTTCCCAACTATGTAACAACATCAAAACTTAAATAGCAAATAAGAGCAATTATCCTCATTTGCAGAAGTAATAGGCTCTAAATTAAAAAGTAAATGTTGGCCTGGCAGAGTACCGGGATCCCATAGGGGCACTGGTTCTAATCCCAGAAACCCAGCTTCTCATTCAGCTCCCTGTTTGTGGCCTGGGAAAGCAGCCCAGGACAGCCCAAAGACTTGGGACCCTGTGCCCACATGAGTGACCTGGAGGAAGATCCGGGCTCCTGGCCTTGGATGGGCATTGCTCCAGCCTTGTTGGCTACTGGGGGAGTCAATCAGAGGACGAAAGATCATCCTTTCTGTGTCTCCTCCTTTCTGTATATCTGAGTTTCCAATAAAAACGAAATAAATCTTTAAAAAAGTGTTAAAAGAGCCAAAGAAGTTCAACAAGAAGTTTTGACTATAGTAAGTATATATGTGCCCAATGCTAGGGCACACTGCTATTTCAAAAACATTGAAATGAATCTAAATAGAGACCTAGGTTCTAATACAATCATAGTGTAGGATTTCATTAGCTCATAGTCATTTTGGGGTAGATAAGCCAAGCCAAAAATCAAGAAAAATGAATCTATTTGATATCTATAGAACATTCCATCCTGCAAGTATATAATGCACACTCCTTTTTTCCCAAATTTTTATTATGAATTTTCATGATACAGTTTTGTAGAAATGGAGATTTCTCCTCCTTTCTCCAACCCTAGTTTCGTCTTCCACCATTTCTTCCCATATTATTACAGTATTGTAGTCCTTTAATCCCTTAACATTCTGTTAGTTAAGTGCATGTTAACATTGTAGCTATAGGCAATGGAAGAAAATTTTATACCATATTGTTAACATTTATGTGACTGTTATATTGGGAATCCTCTTTTTATTTGAAAGTAGAGATTCATACTGCAAAGTAGAATTGCATCATTTCCCGGTAAGCTAGTCTCCACTATACAGTTCATCTGTGAGAATATATTTACATACTTGTTCTTTTCATCAAAGCATGGAATAGTATCAAACATACAACATATTGTGACCCATAAAGCAATCTCAACAAACTAAACCAAAGAAAGTTAAAATTATACCATGGACCTTGTTGGCCACAAAGAAATGAAGCTGAAGATTAGCCAAGAAACAAAAAAAAAAATACAGAAACATGCCTCTGAATGAACAGAAAATACAGGCACAAAATAAACAATATAAATCAATGTAACAGAACAGAAATTGCAGAAAATAATTTGTACATGTACAACTAAATAATCATTGAATAATGAGCTAATTCATTCCTTGGAGAAGGAACTTTTTTCATTTGCATGGAATATCTTTTTACACATTTTCATTTTCAATTGATGACTGAAAAAGAAAATGAGGTGTGTATGTTGGTTTATATATGTAAGATTCCATCACATACATGAGATGGAGCATTGCTCAGCTCTAAAAAGAATGAAGTCCTGTGTTTTGCATCACATTTTGTACAACTTGAGGCCATTATGCTTACTGAAATATGTCTGATCCCAAAAGATAAATATCACTTACCTCTTATTTGTAGTAACTGACATAGAGAAGACTAAAATATATGTAAGTAAAACCGAGTTTCATGGATTGGAGAATGTTTTTTAGTTCTTATGAATATGCAGAGCATGTTTTTTCTATATGTTATTTCCTCATATAGATGGTGAGTTCCTTTATCCTAAGCTTCTCGTTCTTAGTGGATTATTGCATTTAATGGAAAAATATGCATTGCATATTTTAAGCATTTATTTTAAAGCTTATATTCTTGGATTTTCAAATAAAACTACATGATACTTTTCTAAGTGTCAGCACTGTTGTACGTAGGAGGCCTGTGTTTCCCTCACTTAATTTGGCCTCATTCAAAGCCTAGCAGGATACTTTTTTTTCTCTCTTAAACCTTTATAATTTAGTGGGTACTTCCCATGTCGTGCAGTGCAAAACTAAGTAAATTGCATGGTGGAAAAAGCTGCCATGTTGTTGTCCACTGCAGGAAGTAGTAGGAATGGAGTGTTAGTGGAATATCTGTGGAGAGCTCAGCAGGAAATGTAACGCATGAAAACAATATGCTGGTTATTGTCAATAGTTAGAATTAAATGGATAGCAGTGTTCCCACTTAAAATCGATTGAATGCCAGAATAGCTTAGTCAGTATGAGTCATTGATTTTTGTAGAGTTAAACTCTGCTATGAGATTGAAGAGGAACCAGCACTGAGAGGGTTTCAGGAAATGGCAAAATTCTTCGATGAGTTTATAGATCCATTATGTCTATTTTGTCAAAATAAGATCACATTGACAGAATAAAAGAATGGGACATTGGCAAAAATCTTGTCTCAAAATGCCTGTAAAATGCTTCAGTGTTCTGCCATGGCATTCTTGACTTATGGGTTGTGTTTTGTCTTAGTGATCTACAGAATCTTTTTACCTCTAGTAGACAACGCTGCTTCAAAGAATATAAGCAGAGAATTATATGTAGTGTCTAATCCCATTTTGTAATAGTTCTGGTCTTGGACACTAGGAAAATATTAATATGGTGAGAAATTATTGGTACTTGCTTTCAGCTTCTTTGGAATCTTCTTTCAATTAATTCCAAATAGTTTTGGAAGATTAGCAGTAATGTATTTTGAGGATTCTTACATAGCTACAATATTGCAACCAACGTTCTTCTTTCTTACTCTGTCCTCTATGTTCATCTCAACTGGCTGTGATGGAAAACATAAAATACTAGAACTATTCCAGTAGCACTTGTAAAACTCAGAGAGCAGCTAGAGTGACAAATGATAGGCCATACTCATAAAAACTTTTTTTTTGTCCTGTTACCTTTGAAAAACATCTCTTTAATTATTGATTTATTGTATAACTTCTGTTAGATATAAGATGCTTGAAAGCAAGAACCATGTTTTGTTTCATCTGCATGCTTCTAAGTATATATCCTCAGCCAAATTTATGTATTCACTTTTTCTTTATAGGAGCTCTTTTCCAAGAGAAGATTGTCATACCAAACATACAATTAGACCTCTTTTGGTCTAGAAACACACATTTACAGCTCAAATACATGATGATGTTTATGTATCATTGAGAGCTATCTCCAACGCCGCTAGTTAAACCCAGTGGAAATAGATAAAATAAAACTTCTCTTGCCCAGAAAAGCAAACATATTGAATTCTTCAATTTAATTCTTCAATTTAATTCTTCAATTTAATTCTTTCAATTTAATTATTTTTAGAGATTAGGAAAAGTTACTGTCAGTACCTCCATTGTTTATAGTTGGAAAAAAAACAGTAAAGATGCTAAAACTTATTCCTTTTGTGTTTCTGTGAAGAACAATTTTTTGTTTGTTTTTCTGATGGAGGAGGGAAGATTAGGAACAAATTTATAAGAAACAGAACCTGGAGATATGTCAAAAAGTTTAAAGCATATATTCTCTTAACTATGAAATACTTATTGACTTAGAAAATGTGTTATGACAAATGCTAGCAGCAATGAACTAGATTTTCAATGCTTCTGACTTTTGCCTAATAGAGAACAAATGAAAAATTAGTTGCTCAACTCATTATGAGAACTGTGATACATGCGAAGATACTAATTTCATATCCTAGCTAGTTTAGGCTAAATACTCACCGAAACCGAAAAGGCTGGTGCAAAGTTGAGATATTATTTCAGGAAGCATTTTATATCAATAGAATACAAAATTCTTAGAGATATTAAGGAATATTGAAATTTTTTACTATATTTTTTACTTCTTTGACGCTGAAAGTCTAAACTTCCACCTTTTTAAAGTCTTTAATCCTATGATTTGTATATTTTGTGTATTTATTGCATGTTAATACCATCTGATGAAAAAGGTGAAAGTATTCTCCTTCCTATGGAAAAAGTCACTAAAATAGATTGAGGTAGTTGATGGACACAAACTGTATACAGATGAGAAGGATAGTACCTAAGGAAGATAATTTGTATTTACACTACCAACTCTCAGGAGAAATGTCAAGGACTGTTGCACAGTCATGTGTTTAAATGTCAATCAGAAGTCAAACTCCACTGAGATAATTTTGTTTGATTTTCTCTTTAAAAGTTATTTTCCTCCTTAAATCATATTGTTTGTATGGATATCGCTGATTACTTTTTTGCTTGTTTGTTTTTTTAGTTAAGAAAGTGTAATGTTGGCTCACTAAAGCCATTTCTCGGTTTTCAATACAAGGGAATTGGAATTTACAGAAATAATGAGCCTCACTGGTTCAGGAGCTTGAAACTCTGCCATCATGCTTTGAAAGAATTCAAGTGCATGATCCATAATGGACCTCTTGGCAGGATGTACATTACCAGGAAGCTGGATCGGAAGCGGGATTGCCATAACTCGAACCATACACTCTGATATGGGACGTAGACATCCTAAATGGCGATGTCATCTATGATGCTGCAACACCAGCTCCTAGACAAATGACTTGCAAACTAATAAGAAAGCAATATTTTTCTCTAGAAATTTTATTATTGAAGTTATTCAGAAAAAAAAAAAGGTGGGTGGTGGCGAGAACTGTTGTTTGGAGGCAGATTTACATATGAAAATGATACCACCGAATGAGCATGTCTATCTCTTACAGAAAACTTCCTCAAACTCAGCCAGGACGTGAAGCCTTGATTTATACACTTAGGGATTTTCATTATGGAAAGATGTGGAGGTTATTTTCAGCACCAGCAATGTTTCATTTACAAATGTAGAATTTTCATGGTTAAAACATTTGGTGTTATTCATGAATTTCTTCTTTTCACATTATAAAATATATCCTGTAAATTGAGTTTTCAAGAACTATTATTGTGGTGTTCACTTATTGTGACTGAATTTTTTTTAAATTGTATTTGACATGTACCTAGTTAAGTACTTGTTTTCAGCTTTTATCATAATAAGCAATATGTGCTATCATAGCTTCAATTTTCCTGCCAAGTAGAGAGTGACAGCTGTGTGGCAATATGTAATGCATATTTTCATCTACAGATAAATTGGAAGGAAGGAAAAACAGCTTCTGGGTGGGCAGGTCACCATCATTTAAATGAATCATTAGAATTATATTTTTCCCTAGAAACAAAAATGTAATTGCTTTTCTGGTTAGATACACTCTGAAAGGCCTTGTTTATATTACTGCAACGTATTTTCTCTCAATTTGCATCTTTCCAATATCTTTAAAAATACTTTTACCTTATATGTTACTCTTTTCCATTCAACAATGTGCATTTACTTCTTGGGAAAGCTTCATGATTTCTGTGTAAATTTATCCCTGAAGGACAGAATCACTCAGTGTTTATCATTGTAACTCAGACCTCATTCCGCCACATCCATCTGATTGGCAAGAAGGGAATTGAAGCACTAAGTAGGTTGCCACTTGAAGTAAGTCCTCTCACTCACCTTGACTGAGGAAGGTTTATTGTTTTAGACTCAGGATTTTAAATGTTGTATTTTAATTTCAAAGTGACATATGAAATAACCATTTTAGTACCCTTTTCCATTTTACAATTCTGTATTTTACCACCAGTTATAATACATTTGCCTGTCTCCAATATAGTACTAATTATCCATTCAGTATATTTCAAAATTGTGCTTTATTTTTGCTGCTGGAACCTTAAAATCCCTTTGATCAGTACTTCATTTAATAATATGTGGTTATAATATTCATGTGAGGACTTGAATGACTAACCAAAAGGAACTCTTTATTTTCTTCTTATTCTAGAATCATTTGCATGTAAGTAATACTTTGGTCATTTGTATGCCAGCATATCTTTATTTTGAAACTTTCAGCATGTAGAGTATGGTAATTATTTATGTTAAAGATGTCACTTACTAAAACAAAACAGTTGTTCATTAGGTTTTTGATACTTTGGGAAAATTTAATTTTACTTTAGGTTTAGATAATCTTTCTGATAAATAATTTTCTCTAGTGATCATTACTTTAATATTTAATCTTCTAGGACTAATAATAGCAGTAGACATTAGAGAAATGAAACTGCTATTACTGCATATTTTAATACAGATTTGAAAACTTTGTTACTTCAAAGTGATCATTATTTATAAGGGAGTTAATTTTCTATCTATACTTTAATCAACATAGTCTTTCTGTGCAAAGCAATGCACTGTGAGAATGCTTCTAGGCTACTATGTGGATTAAATAAGCAATTTGGTCTGGCAGTATTTGGTCTTTTTTGGTCTGGCAGTATTTCATAGATTTTTGTTCTGAGAATTCCAGTATGAATTTAGCTCTTTTATAAGGATCTTGTAATGAGCCTCCGTGTGTGTGTGTGTGTGTGTGTGTGTGTGTGTGTGTGTGTGTATGTGTTTTTCCTCCTCTTGGAGTTGGCAACCTAAAGCCTAAATCTCTGTCTCCTCCCAACTGTTGTCAGGACAGTAACTGACAAAATATCTCCACAGTTCCCTAATAACTCACGATGAAATCATGTTTGTTCTTCCCATGTAAACTGTCATTCAGAACTCGGAGATCCCCTTTCCCCACCTAGATTACCATCCTTCTGCTTCTAAGACACTTGAGTTACTTTTAATTTTTCATTCTGTGATAGCTGTCAGTGTGGGTCTCTGATGTGTGTCACACCTTCAGGCTATTTCTGGTTTCTTCAGAATTATTTCTGTGTTATAGTATTCAAAATGCTTAAAATTACCATTATCACTGTGGTTTGATTTGGATTTACCCATGAATTTTAGGTCGGAGTTCCTGGGAAACATATAGCTGCATTGATATCCGAGGGTAGTGAGAGACTTGCACCCAAGTGAGAAGTTGGGAATGTCTCTAATTTCTCTGAAGTTAAAATAACCATTCGGAAGTGTCTGTGACAGAAGCTCAGGGATCCTCATGATCTCCTTCATTGACAAGTTATGCGCATGAGCTACATTCTCCATTAAGTGCAAAAAGCCCTCATTAGCACAGGAAAGTCCCAAGGAAATGTTTAACTATGCTCTGTCTGCAGACAACTCTTGGCAACTGAGCTAACTAGGATCTGGTTTCTGCAAAAAGGATCTGAGTGGTACACCCCATGATGTGTTTCATCCCTCAGAAGTATCTTCCCTGTTTTCTTTTTTGGTCCTGGAAGTTTTTCTCTCTTCCTCCCAATCTCTGTATTCTCTCCTTCAATATTCTGTCATAAAATTTTTAACAATAAGCAGTTAAGAAATTTATACCTGAAAGGTGTACTGGGTACAACTTGGTAAACACATATGAAATGAAAAAATGACCCCTAGACTTATTCTTCAAATTTAAATTATAAAGAACAAGCAATGCATATATCTAATTCTGAGAAATGAGAAATTTGAAAAGCGTTTTATTTATAGACTAATTAAAGACATTCTGTAATGTGAAACAGTGTGAATGATTACCACTTTTTGCCTTATGTGTCTTGGAGCAGTTTCTGATAACCATGAGGAAGTCATTACTAACTCTGTCATCACATCTGGTGCTATTATGCTATTCATTCCAAATATGAATTTATAATTTAAATGTAGCAAAATTATACCACAGAGGAGCTTCTTGGTCAACAAGGTCCCATCTCCACACTTTTAGTCAGACCATTTTTAAATTTAACCATGAATTAGGAGGGCTTTCCATATCAATTACTTCTACTGATTAAGCTTAGTTTACATAAAAATAAATATGAAAATTTTAATACAAAACTTCCACTACCAACTAATGAGCATTGTTTTTTCAGATGTTTTGAAAGTAAAGCTACCAAGGATTAAATTCAAATAGCTGTATTTTGCAGAGCTGTGCTGTTCAAATGCAGGAGCTGGTGGTTTTCTCTGAGGTTTCCCTTGCAGACACAGGGGTCCGAGTACTTGGGCCATCTTTCACTGTTGGAAGCTGGATTAGAAATGGGGCAGCTGGAGATCAAACTGTTGCCCATATATGACGGTGACTTCTGAGGCCACAACACCATGATTCTACCAAATGTTATGGATAACTTCTTATTTTTAAGGATTTTTAAATCACCAATGTGCATAATTAAATTGTTTTAATATCAAAATTACTTGATTAATTCCTCTTCAATGTTATACCACTGTAAAATGTTATCACATTTAAGAACATCTGCTTGCGTTATCATCATTACTCCTATTACTTACAATTTTAGAATTTTATTTAGATAATCTGATATAATTTCACTTACTTTAAAAAAATCTGTTTATTTTTTTTCTTTGAAAGGCAGAGTGACAATAAGAGAGGGACACACACATACACACACACACACACACACACACACACACACACACACACACACACATATTCCATCCACCAAATTACTCTCCAAATGTCCAGTAACCAGACTGGAGAGGTCACAGCCCATCACTCCATCCTCATCTCCCCGTTGGGGGCAGTGCTCCAGGTATCTGGACCATTTTCTTCTTGCTGATCATGTACATTATCACAATGCAGAAGATAGATACAGTAGTGGAACAGCATGGATTGAAATGACACTTAATATAGACTGCTAGCATTGCTAGAAGCTTAACCTGTTATATCACAATGCTGGCCTTTGTATTTTATCTTTTGTAATATATTTACTTGAACTGTAGAAATAAGCAGGGAGAGAGAAGAGAAACAGCAGATGGAGAGAATTATTGATTTTCTACCTTCTGGTTCAGTTTCCAGTGCCCACTGCAATTAGAGCTGGACCAGGCCAAAGTCCAAAGTATATGCAGGTCGACCGTGTCGGCGGCAACAGTCCAACTACTGGAAGCATTACCTGCTGCCTCTCAGGCTAAACATTAGTGGGAAGCTGGAGTTAGTGAAAGAGCGAGGTCCTGTGATATGAGGTGGTGTGGCATCCCAAATGGCAGTGACTGTAAATAAATTACAAGCATTAGGCTCCCATGAATTACTTCTTAACATATACATTATTCCTAAGACCTCTGTAAATCCGTTTTGAATCTCTACAGTAATGCTGTATTCAAGAGAGCAAACAAAAATAATTATTAGCTTTGAATTTACTCATTGATTCAAAACCTACTTTGAAGTTCCTATTGTGTCTGTAGGAGATATAAGTATGAATAAACATGTTGCCTTTTTTCTCTCAAAATTCTCATAAATATAACTTGAGATATTTATCTGTAAACAAAGTTAGTATAATTGGGTAAATGATCTCTGATACTATAAACAGTGATGTTAAAAGTAATGAAAACAGTTCCTCATTGATAGACGATTTGTTGAAGGAATTGTATTGGAGATGCTCCTTGACATATGAGCCTGATTTCTGACCCACCTTGTGAATAAACTTGGGGAAGGCACCCTTATAGTTGGAAGATAATTTATATAGTAAATAACAGGGTATGATGAGGAGCAATCTTAAAGTCACATATAAAAAATAAGGTCACTCTATATTTAAAAGATATATAATTAAGAATTTTTAGTAATGTTTTTATTAGAAAGTCAGATTTACAGAGTAGAGGAGAAGAAGATTGTCGTTGATTCACTCCCCAAACAGCTGCAACGGCTAAAGCTGAGCCTACCCGAAAACAGGTGCCAGAAACCCCTCCTGGTCTCACATGAGTGCAGGGTCTTAAGGCTTTGGCCGTCCGTGACTGCTTTCCCGGGCCACAAAGGGTGCTGGATGGGAAATAGGGCCACCGAAATTATAACTGGTGCCCATATGGGATCCAGGTGCATTCAAGGCGAGGACCTTAGCCACTAAACTGCTGTGCTGGGTCCTTTTTGTTTTTTTTTTTTTTTTGGATAGGGATGGGGCAGGCACAATGACTCAAAGCCAAATCCTTACCTTGCATGCATCAGGATCTTGGCTGTTTCATTTCCCATCTAGCTCCATGCTTATGATCTGAGAATGCAATAAAGGATGGCCCCAAAGCCTTGGAACACTGCATCTACTTGGAAACCATGAAGAGACTCCTGGCTCCAGGCTTTGGATTAGCTCCTCCTCTATTACTGTTGCCATATGGAGAGTGAACCAATGGATGGAAGAGCTTTCTCTCTGTTTTGCCTTCTCTCCATATCTGTTCTACTTTTTCAATTCAGCAATTTTTAGGACCTGGTGCAGTAGCCTATTGGCTAAAGTCCTAGCCTTGTATGTTCTGGGATCCCATATGAGTATCGGCTGGCCAACTTTCCATCCCACTCCCTACTTTTGGCCTGGGAAAGAGTCCTGGATGGTCCAAAGCCTTGGAACCCTGTATCATTTGGGAGACCCATAAGAAGCTCCTGGCTCCTGGCTTTAGATGAACTCAACTCCAGCCATTGCAGTCACTTGGGGCATGAATCAGCGGACAGAAGATCTTTCTCTATCTCTATCTGCCTCTCTCTGTAAATCTGACTTTCCAATAAAAAAAATTAAATAAGTAAACAAATCTTTAAAGTTTTTTTTTTTTAATTTTAAAACGTGACTTTTTCTTTAGTTCAAAAAGTAAGTTTTGTTCACATTTATAGAGGATAAACTCTCTACGGAATTCTAAATGAGCCTAAATAATGCAGTGATAAAAGGGTTGAACTCAGAATGGAATCAGGGAAAACCATGCTCAATAAAAATATCATGGTTGAAAAATGCAGAAGAGAAGAGGCAGGGAACCAAGGGAGTGAATGGTAATGAAGAAGTGATTGAGAGAGACAAGATATATTAATTCACAACAGTGAAAGTATTGTAGTCTTCCCTGTGACTTTGACAAAGCCAGGTTTATTTGTTCTACATAAAGTTGAAAATTTTATTAAATGTTAAGCTTTACCTAAAATTAAGTGGATCAGAATACTGAAAGAAGAGAACGAGAGTGAGAGAAGACAATGAGCATAGAGAGAGAGCAAAACAAACCAAAAATAAAAAAAAATTGAGATTCACTGTATCATGTTCTTCTTGCTTGCATTCCTTAGGCAGTTTCAGTCATCGAATCTCAACACTTAATGTTATGCCCTAATTATTTTTCTCTATTATTACAGAAGTAAAACCTTTTAGGATACTATACTAAAGTCTATTTTAAGGAAGCAACTTACTTAGTTTGTTATTTAAGAACCTAAATGTTGTACAAAAGGGATTTTTTAGGTTAAATTATTATTTTACTGAATTCTTTGAAAGTATCATAATTTTCAAGTTCCCAACATATGATGAACATATAAAAATTTTTTGAGGTTTGGTTCAAAGATAAAGACATTATGAGTCAGCATTTATACTTACAGTGAGAATGTATTAAAAAAGGGAAGGATTTGGGGATTTGAGAGGCTCAATGGTATAAATTGTCATAAGGATTTACAAATGCTTACAATTATAAATATTTTTATAATTTGACAAGTATGTTTGTTTTTTTTCCAGCTCAGAATTACTGATGTGTAGTTCCCAAGTAAAAATATTTATTTTGTGGACTGCCCTGTGGCGCAAGTGGTTAAGCTTCTGTCTGCAGCTGGAATCCCACATGGTCACCACTTCCAGTTCAGCTGCTCTAGTTCTCATCTAGCTTACTGCTGATGTGCCCCTTCGTCCCTGTGGTAGTCCTGGGTGAAGCTCCAGTTCCTGACTCTGATCTGGCTGTGCTCTGGCCATTGTGACCTTTCAGAGTGAACCAGTGGGTGGAAGATTCTCGGTCCAACATTCCCTGTCTCTTTCTCGAGAGTCTCTCTTTGTCTCCCTCTCTCTTCTCTCCCCCTGCTCTCCTCCCTCATTGTACCTTCTTCTCTATAACTCTGAATTTCAAATTAATCTGTACATAAATCATTTGAAAATACATACTTTGAGCTTGATGTGATGACTTAATGGCTAAATCCTCGCCTTGCCAGCACTGACATCACATATGGATACCCTTTTGTGTCCCAGCGATTCCAACTCCCACCTAGCAATACACTCTTGGCCTGGGAAAGCAGTAGAGTATGCCCCAAAGCCCTGGAACTCTGCACCCATGTGGGAGACATGGAAGAAATTCCTGGCTCCTGGCTTTGAATCAGTTCATCTCAGGCAGTTGAGGCTACTTGGGAAACAAACCATTGGATGAAAGATCTTTTTTGCTGTCTCTCTTTTCTTTATAAAATATGTCTTCATATACGTATATGCATGTATATATTCAAGCCTTATATTATACATCATAAATATATGGTATATAATTTTTGTTTGTGAAAGTATTGCAACAATCAAGTTAATTGACTTATTCATTACCTCCAAGAAGTATTTTTGTTCATGTCAATGTGTGTATGTACCAAAAATTGTTTAAGTTCTTTATTCCTCTTTTCGGGATCAGTTATAAACTTTTCTGTTTGCACTGCTTTTGCTGTATTTCACAATTTTGATATACATTATAAAACACAGCAATAAAAACAGTGTGATATTGAAATAAATACAGATCTATAGTCAATTGATCTTTGAGAAATATACTAAGAAAATGTATTGGAAAAAGGCTGTTCCTTTCAATGAATAGTGATGGGAAAATTGGATGTTCACAGGCAGAATGATGAAGTCACACTTTTTCATTGTATATTATGCTATGTGAAATGTAAAACTCAAAACTTTGAAACTACTAGCAAATAATATTTCAAGACTTTGGGATAGACAATCATTTTTCTGAATCAGACCTCTGAAGCATAGGGAAAAAAAGCAAGAACAGTTAAATGAGATTTCTTAAAGTGGTGGGTGTTGTGGTGCATTGGGTTAAGCCACGTTGGGATGCCTACTTCCCACATCATCATGGCATTGCTTAGGTCCCTCCTCTACTTCTGATTCAGATTCCTACTGTTAAACCATCCTGAGAGAAGTAGAAAATAGCAGCAAGTACTTGGGTCCCTGCTTTCCATGTGGGGAGACTCCAGTGCAGTTCCTGGATTCTAGCTTTCGCCTAGTCCAACTCCAATTTTGCAGGCACTGGAAGAGTAAATCACCAGATAGGAGATAACGTTCCCTTATTCATCCATCCGTTCATTCATTCACTCATGCATTTCCCTATCTCTCTCTTTCTCTCTCTCTCCCCTTTGTGTGTGTCTCTTTCCATCTCTCTTTCTTTCCCCCTTCCTCTTTTCCTCTCTCCCTCTCCCTCTTTGGTTCTCTCGCTCTCTCTCCTTCTCCCTCTGCTTTCTCCTTTCTTCTCTTCCTTCATCCATCCTTTTTCATTCTTGTTCCTCTCCCCCACTCTCTGTCACTCTGCTTTTCAAATAAATAAAGCTAAACGAGTAAACACTTTTGAAGACACAGTTTCTTCAAGGTAAAGAGTTTTTTACACAGCACAGGAAAGAATCACCAGGCTGAAGAAACAATGAACAGAATAGGAAAAAAGAAATCTCTCAAGCTGTATGTCTTTCAGTGGCTTAATATCCTGAACATATAAGCAACTCAATTTATCACTAAGAACACAAGTAATCAAATTAAAATGAGTAATGTAGCTAAATAAATGTTTCTCTTAGTTAGACCATACAAATGGCCATGAGGTACATGTAATAAATATTCCATATCGAATCCCAAAAGATTAGATACCACATGTTTGCCTTGATTTAACTGGTAATTTTTGTTTGCTTGTTGGTTATTTTTTGAACCTGTCATTGATACTGTCTCAACCCAGATGTTTCGAAGAATGGAACTTGCATTATTTTTAACATATTGTTTACCCAATACTATGTCAATTAATTCCATAATGTTGTATATTGATACTGAGGTTTTGTTGGGGCTTTTAACTGACCGGATCTTTACTCTGTTAGCCCTATCTTCAGACTAGAGAAGGTCTCCCCAAGAGGCCACTGAACTTATCTGGACAATAAGACGCTGGACTTTATGCTAGATATGTGTTTGCAAGGAACGAATCTCAACTGAACTTGAACTGTGGTTATGCATCAAGGTGGAGGAATCCACCATGGGGGGAGGGGTATGGGAGGGGCGGGGCGAATCCCCAGTGCCTATAAAACTGTATCACATAATACAATGTTAACAACAATAAAAAAAACTGTAAAAAAAAATAAAATAAATAAATAAATATTCCATATCACTATTCATAAAGAAAATCCAAACCACAGTGTGTATAACCTCAGATTGGCTATTATCAAAATTACAAAAGATAAGAAGTGTTAATGGGGATGTGGATAAAAGGGAATCCTTCTGCACTTTTGGTGAGAACATAAAGCAGTACAGATGTGGAAAAAGTTGCAGGGTCCCTTAAAAAATTAAAAATAGAGACAACATATAATCGAGCAATTCTAGTGCTGTATATATATCTGAAGGGCATGAAATTAGTCTGTTTAAGTGCCATCTGTGCCCTCATTCTTATCACACTATCATTCTAAACAGTCAACGTTTGGTAATAGTATAAGTTGCCATCTACTGAAAGATGGATAAAGATAAGTGGTGCATATTAAAATTGAATATTGCTCAGCCTTGTAAAAGATGATATCATGTCATTTGCAGTAAAATGTGTGGGGCTGGAGGTTGTTTTAAGAGAAATAGTTTGAATAAGAGAATTAAATTATTATACTCTATTAATGTTTGTCATTTACTTAGTGGGACTGGACCAGTTTTACACATAAAAGATCACCTTACAGTTCTCTGGGTTTTTGGAAACTGATTTCAGAGAAGCTATCAAGTTCTGATTCTGAATTCTGTACAGCTCTGTCTGCATATTACTGAGACAATGCACCAGGATATTGCTTATTTTCTTTACATTTGATTTCCCTTTCAGTTATGGAATATTTCCCATTAAAATTCTACAATCAGAGCATATTTAGTTGAAAATAACTTAAAAGCCATGTTGTCGAGTAGACTGCTTACTCACAGCGCTCTTGGCCAGTGTGCATTTATCCTGTGCGTCATCTTTCAGACTCTAAATTTGATGCGTCCTAACGAATATCTCATGTAACATAGATATTTTCTTTAGTTTCACACATGACTTAATTTTCCATTTCTTTTGGCAAGTGATTTTAAGTTTCCTCTTTATATTTACTTCAATTTAAGCACTGCAAGGTTACATATTTATAGGATAAAGCTGTTGTGTTTTAGAATCACATGGGCACATATTAGAGTCTTATTTTCTGTCATATAGTGCTCATAAGTTGGAAAAAAAAAACTTCTCAAACACCTGGGTTTTTTTTATCTGTATTACTAACATCTTTAAAATTGTGAAAAATGACTAAAAGGTTTATGACATATTCCATATAGAACCTTACTCATTACTCATATAATGCATTTTCATTTTATTCTCTGACTCTCCCTGGTTACTGGCAGATAAATGCCTTTCCTTAAGTATTCTATTACCAGAATACAGTAATTTTTTGGTAACTTCTTTTTCTTTTTAACTTCCACGAAATATCAAGAAAAAATTAGATCATTTTTGTACAAGAATCACTAACCTTATATTAACATCATAATGCTTATTTTTCAATTCTCAGTGTTACATTACTTCATTTAGATCTGCCAATGGTGTAAAATGTTGTTCTGTAGTGGGGTAAGCTGCAGTATCAGCAACATATATCAGAGTGCTAGTCAGGGCCCTGGTTGCTCCTCTTCCAGTGCAACTTCTTGCTTGTGTGCCTGGGAAGGCAAGAAAAATGGCACAAATACCTGTGCCCAGAGAACCTGTGGCAGACACCAGGATGGACTGTATAATTCTTGGATTCAATCAGAATCAGCATATTGTGTGTAACCCTTAGGGAGAAAATGAATAGAGTCTAAATGGATTCTCTTTCTGCCTGTCTCTCTCTTTCCCTTCCTCTTACTCTCTTTTTGTCTTTCAAGTACTTGAAAAGAAAAAATCTGCTCAAGGCTTCAGGATTTTAAGCCATCCTTTGCAAGTTTATTCAGTTGTCCGATGTATTAATTATGCTCCAGAAATTACATTTGCTGATATTATAATTTCCATTTGCTAATATGATATTGTCTCTAAATCAGTCAAAAAACTTAAAGTAGGAGAGGAACATTCCCACGCAATATATAAACTCTGCAATGTTCATTGATACTTTACTTTAAACTCATTTTACCTCTCAAGGTCTGACATTTCTCTAACTGCATGTTATCTACCAAGTTATCATAAAGGAAAAAAGTATCAAATGCTTTGCAGAAATAGATACTGAGATATTAATTCTGCGTGTTCACGCCTTGGTGCATCAACCATTTGGCTAGTAAGACATGACAGTGTTTCAGGGAAGAATAGTAGCAATACAAAGCTGAGCTCAGATTAGGTTTTAATATGGTATCAAAAGTCAGAACCACAGAAATTTAATTTAAAAACTTCAAGAGAAAGGACATAGTGTAAAGAAAACTTCAGTAACCATAAGCAAATGAAATGAAATTGGAAAGAATTGAGAATGAAAAATAGGAAGGATTCTGGGTGCTCATATAAATGGAGATATCAGAATATTTTTGCTTTACTTATATTAGTGGAGTTATCTAAACTTATAAAGAAGAAGCAGGATGAAACTATATTCAGTTATCCATCTTTTGCATTACCTAAGGTTTTTATCTAACTTCTAAAGGTGCAAGGAGATGCTTCACCTATTAAATGCTTTGTAGTAAACTCATTTGGGTTCTTGTTATTACATTCTTTTTAGAAACTCTTAAATATTCATTTATAATGTCTAACTTCATTTAATATCAACATAAAAATGGTTTTAAAAATTGAACTCTTTCTCTCTTAGCTTGCTGAAGTACATTTCTTTACTTTGTGTTTTCAGCTTTGTTTCTAATCTTGTTTCCCAAATATAATTGATAAGACCATTGGCTACCACACAGTTAGACTTGTTTCACTGGGATGCAATTTGTCTTTGTAAAGAAATTTGAACCAGTGCAGCTATGTCTCCATAGGATGTCTTACTCATTTGGAGCTCAAATATTTTTTTGTGTGTGTTATCTGTTTGGATCAAAAAATATTGTTTCTACTGATAAACATTTTGGCCTGCTAGAAAAAAAATTCCTATGATGAAGCAGTTGTTCTATTTTTAATTTAAATCTTACATAATTTGTAAATGATAATAAAGCTTTTTTCATAGAAATAATAAGTGTTCTTAAAAACTGAGGATAAATGAGTTTATGAACTTGGAATCACCTGGTGTGTTGCTGACATTTCACATGGAGGACAGGCTACTCTGCTTCTGATCTGGCTTCTTGCTTCCTCCCAAAAAGCAGCAAAAGGTGACCCACGTGCTTGGGCCCTTGCTGCCCTTGTAGACCCATATGGAACTTCAGGCTTCTGTCTTTCCTTCTTCTCCATCCTGGCCATTGTGGTCATCCAGGTAGTGAACCCGCAGGTGAATAATTAATTAATTTTAAAAAACGTGGATATAAAAATATTGCATGCTTTCATTAAAAAATAATATAAACTTTTAATTATGTTTGCATGTTTAAGAAAGTAGAGAAGTTTAAAAATAAATTTCCTGGCATTTTAGGAAGACAACAGCATGAACTGACTCAAATCTGCTACACAGGTGGCAATTTAAGAAAAAATGTTTGTTTTTCCCAAAGAACAGATTCTATAAGAACCAAGTGTCTTGATTAGAAAGCCATGTTTGTTTACTGAAGAGTATTACTTTTTGATATGTTTATGTGCAAAAAACTGCTGCATCTTATTTGTGAGTGTGTGTGTGTTTCATGTCTTATCCTCAAGCTGACCTCAGAAAATTCAAATATGCTTAAAAAAATGTGATTTTCTAGACCATAACACTGTGACTCTTGTGGTCTTCTCAGATGTGTGAATGCATTTATTAATATTTTCTTTCATGAATTAACTGAGTAGGGACTTTTAATATTCAGAGCATAAAAGGAAGAGTAAATATATGACACATAATGACCCAAAATAATGTCATAGTATCAACTTGAAAAATTAACTTCTTGGTAGCATACAGTATGTGAAATATAGACTTAATCTAACATTGAAATGATAAAATACCTCTTCCTTAAATGTTTATTAGTTTGAAATTTTACTCAAATCTATATTCAGAAATAGTATGTTCCAACAAGATTACAGAGCTGCTCGAAGATGTTTTGATGTAATAAACTGCTTCAGATGGAAGATGAAACTCTTCCCCTATTACTACTGCCCATTAAAGTGTGAAGTTGGTTGGTATGTCAGATCCTCACAATATCATGGAGAAGTAACATCAGAACTCAAATGTGAACTGGTTTTACATCCCTGCTTGGCCCCTTGACTGTTAGTGTATCATGGAGACCCTGCTTGATCGCAGACTCACAGCAGGAAACATGAAGCCTTAGGTTGCACAGGGATGGCAGCTAGGTTCAAAGATTATGCAAATGTAGGGCTCTAATCCAGGACAAAAGTTACAAGATGAGTGTTGCTGCTGGTATTGCTCCCCCTTTTTCCCTGATTCCCACAAAGCAAAATGCTCTGCTATTGCTTTATAATAATGCTGGACAGATATATTGAGCATATATTGAAGAACAATAAATCACAAGCCCACAATCTTTAACACTGTCTGCGATGATGTTTTGGTTTGCTATTGCCACATATAGTAAATATTTTTGTTATATTTTCAGGTAGTTGTTAAATGCTTGATGCTTAGAGATGTGTATTTGCTGTTAGAAACTAAGCCTATTGAAAACTGTGTACTCCAATAGAATGACTTGAATATTTGGTGGAAGTGGAATCAGATTATAATGTAGAAATTATTACATAACTCAATGAAGTCTTATATTTGGAAAAAAATCAGAGGAGAAGCTTCACTTTGCTGTCATTTGAGTTATTCTCATTTGTGTCTCTGACCTTACCAAATATTTTACTTGATGGAGAATCAGTTTGATTTTTTTTTTCTGTATCTGTATACTTAACAATATCATCTCTTCAACACACTGTCATAAAATGGAATGCCTGTGGCCTTCGATCAAATTTATATATATTTTTGGAAACAAGATTATTTTTAAAGTATTTCAAAATCACCTGCTGTTGTACAACATGACGGTTTGATAGGCATAGAAATCTATTGATTTTGTGTGTTCCAGTTTTCTACTGAGTGGTTAATCCTTTTATAAAACACAATCCATTCCAGTTTGCAAAAAGAAAACATTGCAAATGTCTGAAGAGTTATAAAATTTTCCTGACACCAGAGAAATTGGGTGATTCATTATAAGCTTTTACACACTTCATCACTGAACACATAGCAATAAAAATTCAGAAATTATAAAAGAGTATGTCATCAGATAGAGAATATGTATTTTTTGCCACCAAAAACCTTAAAGAACCTTAAAGTACAGTGTTAATTGTGTGAAATTCTTATTTATGCAAAACTATGAAATTGGAAAATCTGTAATCTGATAAAATTATAACATAAATATGCATGTGGGCAAATGTTGAATGATAGAGTTGATACAGCAGGTATTGATATTTTATTACAAATGAAACAAAGCAGTGTTATTTGCTGTTGTATTGTTTGGAAAATATATTTCTAGTAGGTAACACTATACTATTTATATTTCTTTATATGCTAACCGTTGTCATTAACAATGTACAACCATCCGCCCCAATACTTATTTTAGATATTTAGAAATAATTATAACCTATGATATATTTAATTTTGTGCTACAATGAACATTAATATATGTGACTATATCATCTATCCAATGATAAATGAAAATAACAAGTAATTACAAATTTATAATATTTTGATAGTTAGAAATGTACCACATGTAGCTTGTTTTGTTGTAATGTTTTGGGGTTGTATTGAATTATTCTACTCTCTCAAATGTCAGTGGTGTATATAAAACTTCACATGTCCTGTGTTAATTATTTATATTTTGTTAGCCTGACTTCTCATCTCTTTTCTATTGCTTCATACAATAGTACTGCAATGATCTCAGCCTGCTGTTAACAGTGTTCTAGCTTTGACTGTGTAATGCTGAACTGTATTACCTTCAGCACCTATTCTTTCTTAAATTTTGACATATGAAGGCCACAATAGGTGAATAAAATGTGTCCTTGGAAAATTGACATTAGGAGCATAAATATTTTACTAACATGTATATCAGTTTTGTAAACATCGAATCATATAGTGACGGAGCTTAAACAGCCATTTTCAGGTATTCCAATGATGCCTAAGTAAATAGAGTATCCTTCAAAGAGAAGAAAAAGGATACATTGAACATGCAGAGAGAGAGGACAAATGGACCATTCCTGTCCTTGAGCAATAGTGTACTAGAGTCATCTTGTACTTCACAAAAAGCTTTACTTAAGTTTCAGGAAAGTTTGTATATGGTTTGACCTCAAGTAATAATTTGAAATTAGCCACAATGATTTGCTTATATCATCAACTTGGGCAACACTATAAATAAGGACTTCCCTATTTTTAAGAGCTGATTTTTACATTTTTAGCAGCACCTACAGCCAAAGAGATGGAGATCTCCTGGATTGTTCTTTAGATCCCTAACAGCTTCCCACTCCTCTTCTTTAAATTAGTGAGAACCAACAATGACTTAAACTGTGAAATACTTTCATAGCCTTCTCATAAGCTGCTTTTTAACCTCACTTTCTTTAGCTATGACAAGAGATTAATATCCATAATACTAACAAATAGAATTAGTAGATACAGAAATAGAGAGTGATGAGTTTTCATTTTTATGTGAAATGGCATATGTGCATGTTTAGGTCTATGTTTGGTCATTAAAGTGTAATTTCAATTCTGTCCCACTAACACTGAATGCCAATTATTTTGACATCACATCAGATATGTTTTTGTTTTATACTTAGGTGTTAATAAGGTCAGTAATAAGATAATATTTAAATAGAATAAAGATAGTGAATTCAATATTTTAAAGGAAATTTGAATATTTTGTCAAGGATTTATATTTTTAAATAGACAACAATAGCCCCTTATGTTATAATCATAAGGAGAAATTGAGTTTGATTAATTAGACAGTCAGCCTTAAAAAGAGAAAAATAGATTGCCATTCTAGACCTTTCCTAGTGTTAGTTTTCCATGTCATATAAGAGCTTTTATAGTGAAATTAAGTAATATCTTATTGCAAATTAATTTCAGTAGACTCACTTTTTTGGGTATTATTTTGAAATAAGGTTGCCAGTTCCCATTTTTTTCTGTTCTGTTTCTAGTTCAGTGAAGTTTCTGAATACAGAAATAATGAAATCTCAGTGATACTGAGAAAGTCCCACTGATCATGGAAAAACGTTTTCAGAAATGTGTACTTAACCCTAAGGTCCAATAACTGCTACAGGGTCTGCTTTAGCCTATCTTTATTGACCTCAGAAATGTTAAGGTTAGATATTAAATACCAGCAAGGGACATGAACAGGTCCAGGTCTCTTTTGACTTGCTGGAAGCATTTTACTGAGATGCAGTTACTGACCCACTTTTTAAAGGTTTCACAAATCTTCAGTGGAAGCAATTTGACCACCCCAAACCCCAAATGCAAAAGGCAAAGATAGGATTTTTGTCTCATTTAAAGTCATTTGGCAGTATTACTTAGAGAAATGTAGTATATCATAAAGAACTCTGGCAAAATGATATGCCTTTTGGCTATCAGACATAGATAGAAGAAACCAAGGCCCTGATTGTTTCATTCTTGTTTAGAAATGCCTCCAGAAGAGACAGTTGTATTCAGCCTTGAACCAAAACTTTAGTGATATTTCATAGCAATTGTTAGCAGTCAACTGACAAAATATTTATTTTTGAATATATTTTAAAACATACTTATGTTGTTTAGGGCAGGTTGCATAAAGAATGGAACATGGATAGGATCTAAACAAATTCAACAAGGCTTCCCCCCCCCGCCCAGTTTTACTAATATTAATTGAAATGTCCTATCAGGAATGAGTACAAATATTTCTGGAAAATTTAAGATTATATTGATTATCACTGTATATATTTTGCATTTCCTTTTTCTTATAAATACAAAACTAATGGCATGTATTTGTTGGAATAAGCATGCAGTTATATCATTTGTCTTCTGGCTTGTGAATCGGAATTATAAGCAGGTTATTTATTTTGGCTTCTTAATTTTTCTAGTGTTAGAATATGTACAAGATTCTTCTCACCTCCAAAAGAAATAGGATATGACTTATAAAATCTTTACAATTATGTAGATAACAACATAAATGATCAAGGTAAAATAAATATTTTCAGATAGTAGTATTCAAACATGTCAGTGGTTAAGTTTTAATTATTGATGAATTCAAAGTCTGCTGAACAAATAATTCAGAAATTGGTCTTAGACATACAAGAACACACACAGGCCTCTCTTTCACTGAAATTCAAACGCAGTAGTAAGTGCTTTCAAATTGTTATAGCGTATTCATTTCTATAGTAATAAGGATATAAGTCAAGGCCATTTATGTGGTAAGACTTTGTAGAAGATAGAAATGGCTTCAGTCAGAGGAACACATCCCACTGTGCTTTGGTGTAGTGAATGGATTACAAAATGAGAGTTATTCAAGATCAAATGGCAAACCGACTTGCATCCGAAGCCTGTGATTGCATGTAGGGTTGGGGATTCCTGCTACTTTAGAAGACAACTCTCTCCCCCTCCACCCCTTTTTATCACAGTCTTGCTGGGCTCTTAAACTTTTGAGAAGATCACATTTTGGAAAGAAACTGCAGAGTCTTTCTTTAATCCAGATTTGAGGTTTACTAATTTAAACCAGGTGGTCGCATTAAAGAGTTATTATCCTCATCTGGTAAAGGACCTCAAAATTGTAGTTCTCTTGTCTCAGAATCCACAATATGGGAAAGACAGCTTGTAGCAGAGCCTAGGAAAACTAACTCCAGGTGTTGGGAGAATTCAGCCCATGTTTTCTAGTACAGAAGAAAACAATAATCTTCCCACTTTTCTGAACAGCTGTTTTAATCTGAAGACAAACAAAATAAAAATATAGAGATTCATTCAAGATGGCTTTATTTTGGTGGTTAGCAGAATTGACATTAAAACATGGTAAAACTACCACCACATAATTACATAAAGAGACATATTATCATTGGATAATTCTAGCCCAGGAATTTAGAAATGCCACATACAAAGATGGAGCAAACTCCCCATTATATGCAAATAACTGCAGCTAGATTCTTGTTAATGTACACATCTGTTCTTCTTTGTACTCCATATTCAGAAATGAAGCATTTTCAGGGTCTTCACTGGTATCAAAAATATGTATTTGAAAGAATATGGAATAATATGAAAGGCCATAAAACCAGATTATAACTTTAGTTCAGTAAATGACTAATACTAAATTATTGGTGGGGCTCGGCACGATAGCGTAGTGGTTAAGGTCCTTGCCTTGAATATGCCAGGATCCCAGGCTGGGAAAGTGGTCAGTCTAGGATGGCTCAAAGCTTTGGGACCCTGCACCTGCGTGGGAGACCTGGAAAAAAGTTCCTGGCTCCTGGCTTCGAAATGGCTCAGCTCCAGTCGTTGCAACCACTTGGGGAGTGAATCATCAGACGAAAGATCTTCCTCTCTGTCTCTCCTCTTCTCTGTACATCTGCCTTTCCAATAACAATAAATAAATCTTAAAAAAAAAGAAAAGAAAATGACCTTGGTAGAAGCATAAAGAAGAAATTGGGCCAATGGGAGTGGTGATATTATTGGAAATGATAAATAAAAGAATAATAACTGTAATACAGAAAAATAACTTTACATAATGGGAAACATCTTTTGTTCATTCATCTCTGGTTCATTTCTGACTTAATAAAAGATTAAAAAGTGAAAAGGAGGCAAATTTATGAAATAATGTGACAAAACTCAGCTTTCTTAAAGGAACAAAGATCTCAGTAAACAAACATCTGTATTTTATGAAAAACTTGATCAGGAGGAGGTGGGTGGGCACAGGGGCAAGAGAGAGTAGGGTGGAAAGTATCGCTGTATTCCTAAAAATATTGTGAAATATATGAAATACATTTACTTCATATACATTATTTATAAAAGATCATATTTTGTGAAGGTGAAAAAAATCTGAATAGTCATGGAGGAATAGAATTGGACAAATTAGATATGATTTAAAGTTACTAGAGTGGAGGGAAATTAACAAAACCTATTTGCTTTTCTCTGTCCTCATATCTTCAGATACATAAGCATGTTCCTTTTCTCTAGGCGCAAACAGATGGTCACAAAATGGTTACTAGGATTTTTTGATTTGCCTCAGGAGAGCCAAGGATGACCTTTATTTCTATTTTTTCAAGTTCTTTCAGCTTAAAATATCCAACATGCCAACATGTCATATTTAGTGGTAGCAAGCCTTGATTACATTAAAACCCTTTGTTATCTTGATGACAGGATTGAGTGATACAATGCAATATACCTCTGTGCCAATCTGTTATAATACTTGAAAACTAGCTTGTTTGATAAAGAAACATTTTAAACTCCAAACACTGGAACATTGTATTTTTATTTAGATATTTTGTTTTCTTGCATTATCTGAATTTTTAGGTCCCATTCTGATCACTTGATTTCATTCAGAATTCATTTCCTTTGTATGCCAGATGCAGTAATGAATCTGTGTTATTTATGTGCAGTGTTGTTAAAGTCTGTTAATATGATCCTGACAACTCTGGAAACCAGGAAGGCAGATTTTATTTTGGACCATAGAATTGGATGATGGGCCATTGCAATGGGTTGTGCTACTGGAAGGAAAGATGTGGCTTAGCTCTGAATATAACAAATAATTGGAGTTTTAAATTTTGAACAAGGAGAATGGGTGGGGATTTACTAATCTGCCTGTAATGCCAGCATCCCAAATAGGTTTTGTGTCCTGGTTATTTCAATTTCAGTATAACTCCCTGCTATTGATCTGAGAAAAGCAACAGAAGATGACCCTGTGTTTTTCGCCCCTTAACAAATGTGAGTCCATCTTATGCTGCCTTGCCAGGCACATTACCAGGGAGCTGAATAAGAAATAAAGCAGCTGGCGCAACCCATATGGGATTCTGTCATTCCATGTGATAATAACCTGATAGGCCATAGTGACAACTCCCAAACTGTACTTTTAAACATAATTGCACTCTTGATCTCAATGAATAAGCCTTTGGTTAAAGATGACATACTAAACCATTTGTGTACTTACTATCCTTCCAAAAATAAATGCTCAAACAGTGTAATAGAACTTTAAGACCATCTGTATGATTCAGAAAAATTTATTAAGTGACTGCCGAAATGGATTTGTTTATGAAACAAATTCTGCTTTTCTTTAGTGCTGGTGGTACCTGGGAATTATCACTCATTTCCTAAAGCATATATGTTACTTTCTTTCATAGAGTTCTTGCACATATACATACAGCTGTCATGCTCTTTGCACAATTCCTGCATTCTCAGCATCTGTTTTCGGTTTTCTGTTTCTTCACTTGTTCCATATATTTAATCTATTAAACTGGATTTCAGAATTCTACACATGGATACTCAAATCCAGCTGGCCTGTTTTGTGAATTACCTTTGTCATAATCCATATGTGGTCCAATTTTTATGTTATCAGACTTTGTTAATATCTATTATATTATAGAGTTATTTCTGATAAACTGATTTTTTTCTGATTGTCTTAAAAAGGAATTTTAATAAATTAATTCCCTAATATGTGCGTTGCTTAATTCTTAGACACATATAAAATAAAAATACCCTATATAAAACAAATCTGCCCTATGACTATATAGTTGCATATATAATATAAATATATATGATATTCATAAGTGCATATATTAATATTATATTTAGAGTATATTTCATATCTATAGTATATTTGCAGAAATTAAATATTTAAATTGTACAAATATAATTCATTTTATATAAATACATGTTTATAATATATTTATAATTATATATATGTACATATATATACCCACACATATATATACACACACATATATATAAATGAATTGGTTGACTTTAGAAACATGAATGCTCCCAGCACAGTAGCCTAGCGGCTAAAGTCCTCACCTTGCTTGTGCCAGGATCCCATATGGGCACAAGTTCTAGTCCTGGAGGCACCATTTCCCATCCAGCTCCCTGCCTGTGACCTGGGAGGGCAGCTGAGGATGGCCTAGGGCCTTGGGACCCTGCACCCATGTGGGAGGCCCTGGAGTGGTTCTTGGTTCTTGGCTTCAGATTGGCAAAACTCTGGCCATTGCAACCACTTGGGAACTGAATCAGTGGACAGAGGGTCTTCCTCTCTGTCTCTCCTTCTCTCCTTATACCTGAATTTCATAATAAAAATGAAAAAGCAAATATTACAAAAAAGAAATTTGAATGAAAATAGTAATATGTAAGAGGTTACTTCAAAACACTTATGGAAGCCCCAACGCAGTAGCTGAATGACTAAAACATCACTTCAGAAGCACTGGGATTCCATAACAGCATTGCAGTTGCTCTACTTCCCATTCAACTCTTTGCTTATGGCTTGGGAAAGCATTAAAGGACGGCCCAAAGCCTTGGACCCTGCACCTATGTGGGAGACCCAGAAGAAGTTCCTGGCTCCTCCTTCAGATAAACTCATCTCTATCAATTGTGGCTGTTTAGGGGAGTGAATCAACAAGTAGAAGATTTTTCTGTCTGTCTCTCAACTCTGTAAATCTGATCTACCTTTCCAATAAAAACACATACATGTTTGGGAACAAAAAGCATTCATGAAAATGTATATTGGGAAAAATATCTGTGAATGGGTTTCAAACCTGGTTTCACCAATCTTTTAATCTCTTTTGTGTGAATTTTGTTTAAAGTAACATCATGTATGTATGTAGATACAGAGCCCAGGGATAGGTAGATGGATAAATGGAAAGAAAAGCTTGGCAGAGCAGAATGCTGGCCTGAGGCAGGGTGAGAGGGAATCCGTGATGGATCATCCTGGCCTTATTTCACCAGGAATGTCTTTGATGTCCACAAGGAACCACCCAGATCCTATCGCAGCACAGCAGGTTCAGTACCCTGTGCTATAGGTCCCATTGATGCACAAACAGAGCTGCTGCATTCTCCCATCCCCCATGCCTAACACGTAAACTCCAGTGCTGTATATCTTAGATCTCATTTCCCTCATGAGTTTACTCCACCATGTGGAATACATACATATATATATATATGTGTATATATATATATATATATGGAGATATTTGATTGAAGTAGGTGGTAGCATAAGTGCATTAATACCTAGATATATAAATAGGTAACATACCCTGAATTTATGGATTGTATGAAATTAGAAATAGATCCAGACATAGTTAAAATATTTTATAGACATAACAATTATATAGATCGCGTTATAATAAAAATTATGTGTCAGTTGAAAGGAGGAGAAACATAAGCTTTGTACATTAAGCCCTAGGCATGGTAGCAAATCTCCCACCAGGGGCTTATGCTGCATTTTGTAATAACAGTCTAACCTATCTCCCACCTTGCTGTGCATTTTCTTCCAACTGCCTTACAACCAGACATCAAAGTCTACCAAGGTGAAAATGCTCAACAAAAACTGAACTGGTTCTCACCCGGCAACTGAGCTGATCCTATCCGAAGCCAGGGACCAGCAGCTTCTCCTGTGCCTCCCACATGGGTGTAGTGTTCTAAGAGTATTTGCCGTCCTCTAATGCCCTCTCAGGCCACAAGCATGGAGCTGGCTGGGATGTGGATCAGCCAGGACATGAACCAATGCCCATATGGGATTCCAGTGCATGCACTTTAGCCACTAAGCCATTGTGCTGGACCCATCTTCCTCTTTTCTAACACCATTTTTTAAAGTCATATAAACAAAATAGGATAAAATAAAATATAATATTATAATATTTTATAATAATATAAAAACAATCTAATAACATAATTTTTGCATATTTCCACAGAAAGTTCCTTATGCTACCAAAATGACAGTTACTCACAAATTTTCTAATTTGTAAAGGAACTACTAAAATTGAGCCAACTAGATCCTGGTGTATCTTCTAGGAAACCAAACAGGATACTGCCAACAAACTCACTCAGTAGAACATAGTTATTTCTAAATTTCTCAAGTGTAATTTGATCACTTGTGCTTTGTGATCTTTTCCTAGAGAAATTTTTAATTTGTAAAAATCTTCAAAATATGTTAGAAGAAATGTAAGTAGCAAAATCTTTAGGAATTACTGAATAGTGTAAATGTTTACATTTAAGTGTTAAGAGACAGAATTAAAATGATTATCAACCTGTTGTCTAATGCTAAAATATAATCATAATGTGTGTTTGTAAAATATGTCTCAATATACAGGATAAAAAATTAGAAATTGATGTTTTTGGTTTCTGTAGAGATCTAATGCTGTCCCTTTGGAACTATTAAAATGTTAATAACTGACTTTATAATAGTATAAAAGAGATTAGAATTCAAATATGAATTTCTAAAGTACATATGGGATCAAAGCGGTCATCATTCCTCTAAAAATGAATTTATTTTGTTCTTACAAAGGAATTCTAATTTTTATCCTTTTAACAATACCAAAATAATTCAAGCTGTTGATTGCATTCTATATTAATGATGCTGAGAATGGTATGTGAAAATCTATTAGCAGCTCAGAGGGTGATTTTGACAAGTAAGGTTAGATTTGAGCATATAAAAATTGCTTTTGACTTTGTTTGATATCATAAAATAAAAATAACTTGCAGCAGAAAATGGCTAATCCATGCAAGATATTAGTAAAAACTAATGGAATTGATTTGATATAGATTCATACTTCAAATGCATATTTTCTAGCTAAATGAAATTCTTCTACTATAATTAGTGTTTTGTCAACCTAGGAAAATCAGAATTCTTTCACTGTGTTATTTATGAAACTATATATTTAAATAATTTCTTTGCTGTAGTTTCTGTAAAGTTACTCTTGAGAATTTTAAAAGTTCTGCAGCAACAGACGTAAATCCATATTTTAATAGCACAGGGGAAAATATTTTCAGGGATAAGGACAGTTGGAGGGTGGAAGGGGAAGTTCCTGAGCCTTTGGAACTGTATCATGAAAAATACAAATTAAAAATATAAACATTAAATTAAACTAAATGTTTAAAAATTAAAAATGTTTCAAAGATAAAAAAGGGGGAAAGTAAAAAAATTTCCCAGCTCTAGATAAATATTATAATCATATAGGATGCCTTTAAAGTACCAATAACCATGTCTTGAAACTGAACTTCCATAATGTAAAATCAGTACCCAACATCCTGTCTGTATCCTTTAGTACCAGGTGACCTTGTCTGCCCTATATCAAAAAGAATTCACTGACTTTAGGGAGTGATCCAGTTGATCTTGCAAGATTCTAATCCCCAAACTCAAGTAGTCATTTTCTTCCACAATAGATATAGTCTTTAAGTGTTATGAGGTATGGGAATTCCAGTTCCAGGCCTAAGGTAACTACCACATTTACATAACCCCAGACCAATCTGGAGCCCACCTGACCATCATAAATTCCCTAAAGAGCATGGCATCACTGACCAATCAATGGAAGATCATGAGCCTCGCTGAACAACAGGAAAGTTAGCTACAAACTAGATCACTAACCTCTAAGCCCGAATTTCAGTCTGTGAGAACCTATACTTGTAACTTCTTTGGGAGCCTGAGAGTTAAGCAATAGCTCCACTGGGTTCTTCTCTGCACTTAGTAATAAATAACCTGCTGTTTTTCCAAGGCCCTGGTGATAGTGATTGATTTTCTGTGCGTTGGGTGAACAGACCAAGTTTGGGAGTTCTGCACTAATGCCTGCAAACCAGTTTTGATGTTGTTTAGCAACAACTTTGCCCTCAAAAGATTCTAAGATAATTGCCCTCATGAGTATTTGAGAAAGTGGGATGTTTACATTTCTGCCCAGTACAGACAGGTCTGAAGATATGGAGAAAAATCAGTTACCATGTATTTACTAATATCTCTAAGATAGTAATATTGGATTTTATTTCAAACCAGGTAACCAGAGAAAATCTCTGTTATTGGAGTTATAATCCTTTATTTATACTATTATCTTAATTGATTGTGATTAGAATTTTAAGAATTAATTTAAAACTAAAATAAAATAACAAAAAATAAAATTTGAAAAATTAGTATATATATTACAAGTTTTGAAAAATCACATGAGCAGCAATTGTATTTATGAGTTTTTCCAAACTGTATTTGAGTTAACTCCTGTTTGTCAGTCTTTCTGGCTTTTAACCAGGTTACTAAAATAAAAATCATCATTTCATTTTAATTATGTGTGGACTAGGTCTAATTTACCCAAAAATATACTTGTTGATCTATTTACAAATATGCTTTTAAAGTTAGTAAAAAGTATTGACTATGTTCTTGCATTTCATAGGAAATTGTAATTTGTTTTTCCCTGTACCAGAGCAGAAAGATAAAGGCTAGGTAGCTATGTCTGTGAAATAAAGCAAAACAGACAAATATGCAACAGCAAAAACGATAAACAAATGTATTAATTATGATTGTGTACATGGGGCATCAAAAGAGAAAAGGAAAACCAAAAACTGTTAAGATTTGAGACCCTGTATTACACATTAATAAGATGTAGGAAGAGAGAAGCAGATTGTTTGAGCGGAGTAAATTATTTTTAAGAAGGATGAATGAGCCCTCAAAGAATAAATGGGAGCCATAACAGGTAATGACAGTGTATTTCAGGATACAGTGTTGCTTTCACCTCTTCTGAAGTAGGAGTCATTGTTCCTTGCTTGCTGGCACTCTTGGAAGGGGATTGATGACAGCTGACTCCATTTGAAGGATCTGCTTTAAGGAAATAGAGAGTTTAGAGTGACTTTCTCCCTGTTTGTGGCTTTCTGTTAGATCAAAATCACCAGCATACTGCAGTGATAAATTTTGTGGTCACATATTTTGGTTTTCTCCAGAAGAGATCCCAAGATAGTACCTACAAACTTGACAATGCATGTACTTCAGTTATAAACCCAACACCTAGCAGCAGAAGACATGGTGGCACAAAGCTTTGCCTTTTCAGTAACAAGATGCAGTAACCTTGAGAAACCAGTACATGCAAACCTAGCTTTCTAATTTGACAGCCCAAAGCCTTACTATGTGAATAGTCATACCCTTTCAATTCCACATTTGAAAAACATGAAACAAATAATTTTTTCAAGATTTATTTGCTTATTTGTTTATTTTTAAAGATTTATTTGTTTTTCTTGGAGCAGCAGAAACATTTTCCATTTATGTTTATGGAGTAAAAGAATATTTTGTATTCAATAGTTCATTCCTGAAATAGCTACAATGTTGGAAAATGAGAGAATCTGAAGCCAAGAGCCAGGAGCTTCTTCCAGGATCACAAGGCTTTGGGTCATCCTCTACTGCTTTCCCAGGCCATAAGCAGGGAGCTGGAAGGGATATAGAGCAGGCATGACATGAACTGGTGCCCATATGGCATCCAGGTGCTTCCAATTAGGGTTTAACCATTGTGCTTGGGCCCAAGATTTATTTATTTAAATTCAGAATTAGATTTTACAAGAGAAAGACAGGTCTGCCATCCACTGGTTCTTGCTCCAACGGCTACAGTGACTGGAACTGAGGTAATTCAAGACTTGCAACCAGTAGTTTCTTTCAGGTTTCCCTTGTGAGTACAGGTTCCCAAGGATTTGGGTCATGATCTGTTGCTCTCCAAGTCATAAGTAGACAGTTTGATTGGAAGTGGAGGAGCCAGGACTCAAAACCAGTTTTCATATGGGATGCTGGTGCTACAGGCACAGGGTTGTCTGTAATGTCACCATGTTGGGTCCAAAACCATTTTTAGTTTTAAAAATTTTACTGACCTTCAGACATTATATTGAAAGTAGATAGTAATTATTAAAAATATGTTAGCATATAACTAAACATCATTCTTTTTTTTTATTGTTGTTAACATTGTATTATGTGATACAGTTTTATAGGCACTGGGGATCCCCCCACCCCTCCCATACCCCTCCCCCCATGGTGGATTCCTCCACCTTGTTGCATAACCACAGTTCAAGTTCAGTTGAGATTCCTTCCTTGCAAACACATACCTAGCATAAAGTCCAGCGTCTTATTGTCCAGATAAGTTCAGTGGCCTCTTGGGGAGACCTTCTCTAGTCTGAAGATAGGGCTAGCAGAGTAAAGATCCGGTCAGTTAAAAGCCCCAACAAAACCTCAGTATCAATATACAACATTATGGAATTAATTGACATAGTATTGGGTAAACAATATGTTAAAAATAATGCAAGTTCCATTCTTCGAAACATCTGGGTTGAGACAGTATCAATGACAGGTTCAAAAAATAACCAACTAAACATCATTCTTAATTCTTTCGTCAGGCAGATAACATTTTTTCCTTTTAAAGATTTGTTTGTTTTTATTTGAGAAATTTACAGAAAGAAGGAGAGACACAGAGAGATTCTATCCACTGGTTCACTTTCTAAATGGCAGTTTAGCTGAATTAATACAAAGCCAAAGGCTTCACCCAGGTGTCTTGTATGTATTCAAGGGCTCAAGAACTTGGGTCATCCTGTGCTGCTTTACCAGGCCACTGGATGAGAAGTGGAGTGCCTGTGCTGAGAACCGACATAGACAGTGATAGAGAGATGGGAATCCACAGAAGTATATATTCCATCAATGATACATTACCATATTGGTTATTGGATTTATATGCAACAGCTTAACCCACAAAAACATAAATTTTAACATCAGTAGTTGCTCACTAGTGGAATTAATAATGGTATTCTTCACGAAGATGACCAATCATACTAGAGAATATAACCTAAATATTGAAGAAAATTAAAATAGCAACCTTAGAATTCTATGTACTTAAAATATCCTCAGAATAATTCCTTTATGATGGAAACCAAATCCCAGGATGTACAAAACCTTACTACTCTGGGGGGGCAAATAAATTGAAAGGTTTTATTTTGGTGCAAAACAAATTTGAAATCCATTTAAGGTTCTTTCATAATACGTTCTACTGCCTTGATTAGGGACTGTCATATGTATTTTTTTTTATTTTGTTTTATAACACAGTTTCATAGGCTCTGGGATTCCCCCAACCCCTCCCATTGCCCTTCCCCCACATGTTGGATTCCTCCACATTGTTACAGTGTTACAGTTCATATCCAGTCATGATTTCTTCATTGTGAGCATAGAGTCCAGCCTCTTATTGTCCAGATAAATTAAACAGTTTCCTTGGGAAACCATCCCTGGACTGAAAGGAGAGCTGGCAGAATATCATCCCCTCCAATGGAAAGCCATAACATAACAACAACAATTTACAACATTATGGAGTGAATTGATATTGTATTGAGTGACAAATATGTTAGAAAATGCAAGTTCTTAACCACATCCTATGACTACTTCATTGACATTTCAATTTTAGTTTATACACAACCAGCTGCTATACACGTTAAAATGGTTATAGAATGCTATTCAGCTGTCTCGTGTCTATTTTCATTTTTATATTTAGCAGCTTATAGTATTGAAGCATGATTTTTACTGAACTTGGTGAATTTTAGGATAGTCCAAACAGGCTTATAACTCTAACAAGGCATATGTTAACAATTGAGGCACAGAACAGTTTTAGGAGGAGTGTGCAGAGAAATTTTCAGTACCTTAATGAGGAGTAACTAATCTTTGTGTCCTACCTAGTAAGGTATATGTGAGTCCAAGCTGACTTTTTCCTGTCTGTTCTAAGCTTTCCTTATTGGTCTCTGTCTATCTAATCTAATTTTAGGGGGCTCCAGAGCGACCCTGATGGTCATTGCAAGAGAGGGTGGGGATCCAAAGTTGGAACTAAGTAAGGACCAGAGAAAGCTCCCCTCCCAAGTCCCGAAGGAAGTTTACTGTTCTTCTGTTTCTGAGGACCACTCAGGGCTCCTGGCTGTTGTTCCAATGACATTAGATCCTGTGAGGAAGGATCTGGGCTTCTTCCATCCCATGTGGGAGATCCGAAAGGGAGTGGATGACCTCAGAGTTCTTGACCTACGAGGGCACTCCAATTCCCAGTGGTCTCCTTGGCAGTTGGGATATAGCCCTTGGTGCCCATACTGATAGTCCTAGGTGAGGATCCGGGAGTCTCCAGGGTTGGGATACAAGCTTCCTCCTGTCCTCCTGCTCCACTCTGGGGTCTGCTCCTCCACCCTCTGCTCTGTGCATATGACCTTACTATTTTAAACAAAATAAAACAGTTACAACTTTAAAACAAAATTAACAGTGGATAGAAGTAATTTAAGGCAGGCAGTGTTGTCATGCAGTGGGTTTAATTACTACCTGTGACACCCCATCCCGTATCTGAGCACTGGTTTAAGTCCCAGCTGCTCCTCTTTGTATCTTGCCTCTGCTCATGTGCCTGCAAAAGTTGCAGAATATATTCCAAGTACTTGGCCCCCTGACATGGATGGAGTTTCAGGTTCCTGGCTTCAGCCTCACCCAGTCCTAAACATTGCAGCCATCTGGGGAGTGAATCCAGTGGAGGAAAGATCTCTTTCTGTCTCTTCCCCTGTCTTCATTTCAAATAACAATTAATCCTATCACAAAAATAATTAAATATTTTACATATTTTAGCTTAATCACATTTAAAATTCAATGTGGAAAAAAGTGGTAGATATCTTCCATTTTTCAAAACAGCTGTCGTGATGCAATTTGAAATCTGTTCCTCTTGTTCTCTCTCCTGGGCCTTAATTTTTTTCAGTTTTTAGTATCTTGCTACCAGAATAATTTTTTAAAATCTTCAGAAAAATCCAAAAGGTGTTGATTAAAATATCTTCTCCAGCAACAATAACACCCCAGCTTACTTTGCCTGTACCTGTATTTGCTCTATCGCTTCCTTGTGGTAAAACAACTTCTACGGCATTTGTCTTGGTTATTACCTCTTTTCTGATAGAATGACATGCAAGAATTACATATAGAGGGTAATGCGATATGTTTAGGCACACTGAATTTATTTTTACTATTTGAGTATTTTAATTAAGATGTACCTCTGACATTAGTCTCCAACCATTACATTTGCTTGATTTTCTCTTTTCTCGACTTTATCCCTTGAGGAAATTATATATTTATTTCTGTGTTTTTTCCTATACAGCAGAATGTCAGACAGAATATTGGTATGCACTGGATAGTACTCATTTAATGGAATGATTCTGATTACTTTTAATTAATACTTCAAATTTATTTATTTGACTTGAAAGACAGATGGATAAGTCAATATCTCCTATTTTACAGTTCATTGTACAAATGTCTCTCACAATTGGACCAACCTGTACCAGCTCAGAGCTCAAAGCCAGATCTCCTTTATCAATGGCAGAGGCCCAGCAGGTAGTTGAAATGTGGAATAAGTTTAGGACTGAAACCAAGGCACCCCAATGCTGTCATGTGTCATCCCAAGTAATAACATAATCATATACGCTTATTTTTCTTGCTCCAAAACTGTTTAACTCTTTATTTTTTTTTAAAGATTTATTTTTATTATTTTTTCATTGGAAAGGCGGATATACAGAGAGGAGAGACAGAGAGGAAGATCTTCCGTCCGATGATTCACTCCCCAAGTGAGCGCAACGGGCCGATACTATGCCGATCCGAAGCCAGGAGCCTCTTCCGGGTCTCCCACGCGGGTGCAGGTTCCCAAAGCTTTGGGCCGTCCTCGACTGCTTTCCCAGGCCACAAGCAGGGAGCTGGAAGGGAAGCGGGGCTGCCGGGATTAGAACTGGCGCCCATATGGGATCCCGGGGGTGCAAGGCGAGGACCTTTAACCACTTGCGCCACCGCGCCAGGCCCAAAAACTGTTTAACTCTTACAGAAGATGTTAACAAGTTTTTTTTTTCTGGAAGTAAAACTTCCTTTTCTTAGGAAATAACATGTTTTTATTTATCTTTGTGCATGTTAATTATGCAACCATTATACATTGGGAAGGCTATAAAATATTGATCATGTTCAAAAGTATTTCTGATCTGTGGCTGGCAGCAGTTCTGTAAGTATTTCAATACATGGAGACTAGAGAATTTTTCAGTGTTTCCAGCACAAAGAAATGATAAATGTTTCATGTGATAGATCAGTCACTTATCCTAATCCAGTCGTTGCAAATTGTACACCTATATAAAAATACCACCATATACTCCCTGAATATGTACAATCACTATGACAATTTAAAATGTTTAAAACTTTAAAAAAAATGAATGTACCTAGAAATAACTCTGGATTAACTTGTTAAAACTGAACATAATATTTTATGTAAGCAAAGATCAATTAGCTACTTTAAAAATGATAGCAATTAAATTCCATTATCAACAAAATAATTGTATGCACCCGTATTTGAGACATCCCATAGGACAGCCTGGCCAGCATTCCACATGATACTCATTGTTGTAAAATCAATGAAAGATAAAAATACTGTCAAGAGACAGAGATAGCAAAACAATTAAATATAATATTGTACCTTAGATTCAACTTCAGAGAAAGAACTGTTGGAAAACTAGTGCAACAATACAAGTGAAATGTAGAATTTAATACTAATGTCTTAATGTCAGTTTTTTTGTTTGTTTTGAAAATTATCATGGTAATATAAAGTGCTGGCAATGTGAGAAACTACATATATTTGCAGCATTTTATAAGTCCAAATTTATTTGAATTTGAAAAGTTTGTGAAAATATAATTTGATGTAACAAATAATTTATCAAACTTTCTTTTATATAGTCAAACAATTTCAAGGAAGCATTATTTAAATGTAAAAATGCATATTTTTCATAAAGTTGAAAAAATTTATAATAGCTATTTAAATGCAGATTTCCTTTTATTATATACTACCTGATGTAATATTGATTTTATATTGAGACCCTCTGAACAATTTCATGATCACATAGTATTATGTTAATGATCTGTTTTACATTTATATCTGCTAAAAATTTTACATGATTTTATAAAGAAAAATTTTAGTAAATCTTTGACCTTGAAATCAATACAACTTTACGCTTTTTGTCTACTTGAATATTATGAACCATTTTCAATTTTGTATTTTTAAAATCCCTTCCAGCAAAATGTGTTTTAGAATTGATCTTTTTGTTTTTCTAATACAGAAATGAAACCTTCTGTTCATAGTGTCAGGGGATGTTTTTGAGGGGTGGGCAAGCACACATTTGTTTTTTGCCTTTATTAGTGTTTCACTGGAGGGCAAGTATCACCATAGCCACTTTCATTTTTTTTTTACCCCTCTTGCTGAAAGCTCCTGTAGGGAAATTCAGTACATGGATTTCTTTGATGATTCTTTTCATTTTTATCTCCCACTGCGACTTTGACAGTCAGACTGGCAGTAGGAGACAGAAATAAAAGAAAGAAGGGTTAAAAAATGTTATAGCTTCATGCTGTGAATTTGGAAGATGACAGGGCTTTTTGGCTTGCTTCCTTTGGTAGGTGTATTGTAGAACTGTCACCAGGTTACAGTGCTAAGGGGAAGTAATGAGAACATATTTTCTCATGCATGCTACCTAGAGGACTTTGATGCACGTAGCCCGCCCAAGTCAATCTGAAACTCTGAAGCTGAAAATTGCTATGGCTGGATCTAAAACCACATGGTTAGGAAAGAAGCTGAGCGAACTTTGTGCAGTTTTCACACATTGGACTTATAATAGGCATTCTTTAATGATAATGGCATGTAAATTTTCCTTTCGCACAATGACATTAAGAGTCTATAATCTGTCAGTGTGTCTGTCACTACTGTAGCTGCTAATGTAGTGAAAAGAAATGATGAAATCAGTGTGGAGATTTTGACCTTCTCATTTTCCTCTAGCTGTTTCCAGATCTTTGATAAGCAGTCAGGGAATAAATTTTCTGTAATGAGGATCCTTGGGCTATGTAGTAACCAGTAATACTTCTAATTGGGAATTGCTTGAGAAAAGACTGCAATGTGAGGGTCGTTAATTTTTTGATAAATCTTAAGCAATCTGTTGGAATAAAATGATTTCAAGTAAAAATGAGAATCATGCAGGCTACTCATGTTTTTTAAATATCCAAATTTATGATCCTTTTTAATCAGTACCTATTTCTAGTATTTGTTTTACTTTGTACAAAATAAGCAAAGTTCATGTATTTAACAACACGTATTTAAAAAGGTAGTGATATTTTCCACCATTCCTCTTTCCTGACTCATTGGTTTGGTATTGGGTTTGGAATTTTTTGGAATCTGTAATGTGCTTTCAATTGATTAGGAATTTTATTTCCCGCTGATTTCTGCTATGCTATTTCAATAGCATATTGTTCATTCTCTACATATTTGTATATTTTCTAGAAACTTGAGCATGTATACTCATCCATTTTTGGCTCTTGACCTCTAATGACATATGCCTTTGCCCTGCCCACACCAGAAGACACCCATGGTCCTGGATGTACAAAGTCTGTCTCATTTCCAGTCCTCTCAGAGTAACTTAAGCTGCTTCTTTTCTCTTTCAAGGGGGCTTTCAGCACAAATTGGCTATTACCACAGCAGTCCACTATCAAAACAAAGCTCACACACTGGGAGGCCTTCTTTCTGACTGCCTCAAGTTAATCTCTTTTCAGTTATTGTTGTTTTACCTGTGTTTTACACCACTATCTGTCCTGAAACAGTGAGACATGCACTGCGTCAGCATTATACCGCTCTTCCTTAGACGAAATTCAAAAAACAAAAATCTCCAAACTGAGCAGCACTTCAGAGGCATGCAACAATCACAGCTTGCAGGCCACCACCCCCAAGTAGAGGCAGATAGACAGTCTGGCATTTCCCTTATGATTGTTTCTTATCTGTTGTCCATATCCTTGTCCTCCTGCTAGTTCAACAGTTACTTTGAAAACCCCCTGTGAGAGAATGAAATTGGCCGCCAAACAGTGCAAAGAACCAAAAGCAGACTAAAGATGACAAATCTAAGATGACACAATATATAATTTATTGGGAGGATTTACAGACAGAAACATATTCTTTTTTTTTTTTTTAAGATTTATTTTTATTATTTTTACATTGGAAAGGCAGATATACAGAGAGGACAGACAGAGAGGAAGATCTTCCGTCCGATGATTCACTCCCCAAGTGAGCGCAACGGGCCGATACTATGCCGATCCGAAGCCAGGAGCCTCTTCCGGGTCTCCCACGCGGGTGCAGGTTCCCAAAGCTTTGGGCCGTCCTCGACTGCTTTCCCAGGCCACAGGCAGGGAGCTGGAAGGGAAGCGGGGCTGCCGGGATTAGAACCGGCGCCCATATGGGATCCCGGGCGTGCAAGGCGAGGACCTTTAACCACTTGCGCCACCGCGCCGGGCCCCAGAAACATATTCTTAGATAGACACCAGGCAACAGATCACTGCTGACATATATGTATCACAAGAGTATGCATTTTGCTCTTAACAAGTTCGCTCTTGGCACCTAAAATTCTAATATATTTTTCTGATTTTTTTTCTTGCCACATGCATGATTCATATAAAAATCTATCAATATTTGGTGGCATTTATGTATGAAATATGTCATTTGAAAACAGGGAAAATTTGACTTCTTCCCTTCTGATTAATTTACTCTCCCTACCCCTGCTCTTTCTCTTACCTAAAGGTACTTGTTAAAGTCATGATTCCATGTAGAATAAGAGTCACGAAAATGGACTCATGTTGTTCCACAGCTTACAAGGAGCGTTTCCCGTTTTTCCACAGTGTGATGTTGAGGGTTCGTCATATATATCCTTTCTCATTGTCTATTCTTTCTGTACATAATAAAGCTCATGGGTTTAATCATGAAGCATTGCCAAATTTCCTTGAATTCCTACATCATTTGATGTGATCATATGGTTTTCATCCTTCCTTGATTACAGATTACATTTGCTGCTTTGCAGATGCTGAACCATCCTTGCATTCCTGGGATATGTCTCACTTGATCGTGGTGAACAACATTCCTCATGTGCTGCTGGACTCAGTTTATTAGTATTCTGATGAAAATTCTTACATCTATGCTTAAAGACATTTACCTAAGCCTTTTATTGGCTATTGTTTCCTCATTTGGTTTTGATATCAAGATAGTACTAACTTTGCAGAATGAATTTGAAAAAAATTCCCTCTTTATATTTTTCTGATGTAATTTTAGAAGGAAGAATCTGTGTTAGTTTTTTAAAATTTTCATGGAATTTAACAGTTCAACTTGCTAGTCCTACACTTTCCATTATTGGAAGACCTTTTATTACTGATTCAATCATGTTATACACTGACCTGTTCAGGTTTTCTTTGCCTTTGTAGTTCAACTTTGGTAGCTTGTATATGTCCATTATTTGCACATTTTATAGTTCACTGATGTGTAACTGTTTGTAATAGTTCCTAATCATTCCTTGTATCATAGCAGTTATATTTTTTTTTGTTATTTTGTTTTGGTTTAATTTCTTATTTCTTCTTTGTGTATCTTGTTCTTGTTTAGCAACAAACATCAATTATTTCACTTCCAAAAGACAACTCTTTGTTTTGTTAGTTTTTTTTTATTTACCATTTCTGAAAAGCAGAGAAAGACACACACACACACACACACACACACACACACACACACACACACCAACAACAACAAGAGTGAAAGAGTCTTTAACTTTGCTAGTTAATCCTCCACATGCTTGCTTACAATGGCTAGGCTGAGGTTGAAACTAGCAACCAGGGACTAGACGCAAATCTATATATGTGATTGGCAGGAACCAACTACTTGAAATATCGCCACTGTTTTGCATCAGTGAGAAGCTCATGTCAGGAGCTATACCAATAAATAAAACCTTTACTCTCTGATGTGGGATACAGGGACAATATATATCATGTGTTGCATTTTAATTGTTTATTTTTCTCTTTTTTAGCTATCATAATTTATTTGTAATGTTTCTACTCTTTTAGTGTAAGGACTTATGACAATAGATTGCTCCACTAGTGCTTCTTTGTTGTGCCTCATAAATTTTGTTATGTTTTATTTTGTTTTAATTCATTTCCAGGAAAAATGTTTTGATTTTTCTTTTGACTTGTTGAGTTTTCTGTTTTCTTAACAACCTGTATTTGTCCTCATTTACATACAGTGCCTAAAGTTTTTGTCATTGCACTTTAGTTTAAATGTCTTGTTGTCATAGAGGATATGTAAAATGATTTTGATATTCTTAACATATCTAGAGTTGTATTAGGGCCAGAATATGATCTATTCTAGAGATCATAGAAAATGTATCAAATGCTGATGGAAAGAATGCATATTGTGCCCAGATATTACATTATATGACCTGTGAATGACTGAACATTTGGTCTGTAGTATAATCTAACTCGAGTGTATCTAATGTTGATTTTGTGTGTGTGTGTGTATAACATATCCATGCTGAAAGTGTAGTCTCCTAGTTTATTGTACTGGAGTCTATTTCATCCTTTAGAAATTTTGTTTCATAAAATTAGTTTTCAGGATAAAGATATATGTACATTTATATAATTGCTACATTCTTTTATTTAGTAAATATTTTGATCATTCTATGCACCATATTTTCTCTCTCCATTCATCTGTTCGTGGACATCTGGATTGTTACCATGTGTTTTCTGTTGTGAATTACATTGTTATAAACTAGGTTAAAGGTACCTCTCTTGCATGCATATTTCATTTCATTTGGATATATTCACAGGTATGGGATGGCTGAGTCATGTAATAGATCTATTTTAATTTTTAAGTGATTTCCACACTAACTTGAATAGTGGCTATAATGGTTTATACTCCAAGAAAGAGGACTAGGGTACTTCTCACCTCCACATCTTCACCAGCAGTTATTTCTTCTTGATTTGTCAGGAGGTCATTCTCACCAGATTTAGGGAAAATATAGTGGTTGTTACTTGCATTTCCTTAATTGCTAGAGGACCTGAGCATTTCTATGTATCTTTGTACTATTTGAATTTCATTGTTTTGAGAAATAACACTACTTCACCCATTTCTTATTTGGGTTACTTGTTTTACTGTTATTATTTCTGTGGTAGTTTGTAGTGATACCTCCCTCTCCATTCTCTCCATTTGTTAAGTTTCTAGAGTTTTTGTAAATCCTAGATATCAGTCTGCTGTTGTATGATTTGCAAATATTCTCTTCCAATCTGTTGGTTATCTCTTAACTTTATTGACTGTTTCTCTTCCAGTACAAAAGCTTCCTAGCTTGATGTAATCCATTTGCTTATACTTTATTTGCCTGTGACTTGGGGGCATTTTCTAAGGAGTTATTACCTATGTCTTAATGTAATTCTTCATTTCCAAGATATTTATTTGGTAGTTTTTCATATCTGTCTTCACTGAATTTCTCCTTTATTCTGTGAATTGCTTTCCTAATTTCATTAAATTCTGTAACTGCATTTTGCTGTTTCTCATCATATTTCCTAAGAATTATACTTCTGTATTTTTTCTACCATTTCAGTTTTCACTTCTTTGAGGTCTGCAGCGGACAATGTTTTACCTTGATATTTCATGATACTTTGCCTCTATGTTAGTATGCATACACCTGATTAGTTTGTCATCTCTGTCAGTTTTACTAAAAAATTTTACTAAAAATTTTTACTAAAATTTTTTTACTAAATTTTACTAAAAAATTTTACTAAAAAATTCCATCTAAAAATGTGACTTAGGGTTTTAGTGAGGTGGACTTCACTGACATTGGTTTTAGTTGAATATTGTAGGATACTTACTTTATAGATTTGTTAGCTGTAATAGATGAATTCAAGGGCACTGTATCTAAGTAGCTGGATCAGAGGGTCTATTTCCATGGTTACCACATGGCTGGGGACATTGTAGTAGGCCAGGTGCAAATAGTGCCCAAAGCAGTGCGAATGAAGTGCCAGCTGTGTAAATGTTCCAATAGATCCAGACAGGTATGGTGCAGTGTACATGCACAGCATTGGCAATGTGCCTGTCAGTATCTACAGGCTGTGCAATGATTGTGCCGCTTCAGTGTGGCTAAGCACGTAGAAGGCTTTACATTTAGTTGTATGATATTAGTCATTCACTGTAGCCCATGTAATGAAAAACTCCAGAGGTTTTTGTGCAGTTTGTGTACCATGGGATCATGGTGCCTGTATTTTACAGAGCATGTGTATATTAGTCTTTGGGGGCTAAGAGTAGATAAGATCTCTCCAGTGTGCCCAGAAAGGTAAGACACAGCTGGTATGGCAAAGGGGGCAGAATCCCTGTTTGATATAGCATGGATTGCTCACTTTTTGAGGCCGTGTATGTGTGGAATCACCCCAGCTGTGGTGCATACTACCTGACAACACCTCGACTGGCCCACAAGGGCTGCAATGTTTGCCTGCCAGCATTGGTACCAATAACATATTCAGAGTGTTAAAGTGGGATATTTAGTGTCTCTGATGACCTGTTTATTTTCTGAAAGCTTTCTCAGATTCCATCTGGGAGACAGGCATTTGATATGATGCAGCTTGTTACCTTGTATACTAGACCATCCTGAAACTCTGGTTCCCAGTTGCCCTTTTCATCTGGGCTATATTCTAGAAACCTCCCCAAAATATGAATTTTATGTTTTTTGCTTTACTTTTTGTCTTTTCTCTTATATTTTTACTGTTACTATTTCTGTGGTAGTTTGTAGTGATACCTCCCTCTCCATTCTCTCCATTCTCCCCTATCCACCACCATTTTCCCCCATATGATTACATTTGTCTGGTCCTTCAACAACAGTCACAATTCCAACATTGCATTGTAAGTATAGGCAGTGGTAGAAAATCTAGATTATATTGTCAAAGGATAATTAAGAGTTTCATTGGGAGTTCTTTTATTAAGGAATAGTGATGTATCCCATCACTTCCCAGATGCTAGTCATCATTATACACTTCATCTATGTGTGTGTATATATACATATACATAAGTTAATTATATATATATCAACTTATTCCCAGCTTGAGACCATCATGTTCACTGAAATAAGCCAATCCCAAAATGACAAATATCATACATTCTCTACTTTTTTCTTTATTTATTTGAAAAGCAGAGTAACATAGATACCGGGAGATACAGAGTGAAAGAGCCTGCATCTCCCTGGTCTGTTCCCCAAATGGTCACAACATACAGGCCTGTACCAGGGCTGATGCTAAGAGCCAGGACCCAGAGATTTCATCCAGGTCTCTCACATGGGTACTTAGTCCCAAGGTCCTAGGCCATCTATTGCTGCTTTCCCAAGCACTTTAGCGGGGACTTAGATCCAAAGTAGGTCTACACACACAGTTCTATCTCCTGGTTTTCTCTCTGTTGTCTTTTTATTATTAATCAGTAAAATATGCTGAGGACTATTAGTATATGCTCCATATGCTACAAACTCCAACTAATACTAAGAAATGGATGTAATTGCATGAGGACACAAGTAACCTTGAAGATTAAACTTCGAATCAACAGGAAGCTTATAATCAGGCTATATATGAAGAAAGATAATGTATGACAAGAGAAGCAAAGAAAAGTGTATATTAACACATTCTGGTGGTTTTTCCAAAGATATTTAAAATCAAGGAATGACAGAAATAATGCAGCGTTTACTAATAAAATAAAAATTTTAATTGATGAAATTCAACACTGTCTGGGTCCATTTAAATGAATATGAATACTTGAATGGAAAGTAAAAATACTACAGAAATAATATTAAAATGTGTAGAAATAAAAAATTAAGTTGTTTTTTTTCAGGTTTGATTAAATAAATTAATGTGTATATGTACACATATGTGTAATAAAATGTAAAATTAGAATTTTTGTATTACCTTGAGTAATGAAATAATGTTTACTCCTTATACTGTTATACTTTACTCCAGTTTGTACATCTAATAAATTCTTAAAGCTAACAATGGAATTTTTTATCCATTATAATTGCTTTATTTCCCATTTTTGTCCTTCTATAATAAAAGTGCAATAAGGGTTTGGAAAGCCAACTTAATGACTTCCCCTCAGGCGAAACAAAGGCATAAAAAATTAAGATTGAGATTCAAAACCATTCTCCCAGGTTTTTCTCTTCTGCTAATTGTTCATTTACCTTGTGTTTTTCATGACAATAACCAGATGCTTTGCTAATTTATTTATCATTCTCAATTGATAATGGAATACCAGCATGCATAGCCAACCTCCTATCTTCATGGGTCATAGAAAATCCATTCATGAGAACAGCTCAGATTTTCTGGGTAATTGATAGTATTTCTCTCTTTTTTTAAGATTTATTTTATTTTTATTGGAAAGGTGGATATACAGAGAGGAGGAGAGACAAAGAGTAGGATCGTCCCTCCGATGATTCACTCCCCAAGTGAGTGCAACAGCTGATGCTATACCAGTCCGAAGTCAGGAGCCTCTTCCAGGTCTCCCACGTAGGTGCAGGGTCCCAAAGTTTTGGGCTGTCCTCAACTGTATTCCCAGGCCACAGGCAGGGAGTTGGATGGGAAGCGGGGCTGCCAGGATTAGAACTGGCACCCATATGGGATCCTGGGCGTGCAAGGCGAGGACTTTAACCACTGCGCCATCGCGCCAGGCCCGGTAGTATTTCTTTAAGCTAACTGTCTTATGTAAATTCCAGGAGTAGATCAGGAACTATTTCTGTAAAGGAGAGTAGTTATATACAGAATATAGTTGTACTAGTTGCTTCATTTCCCCCCAGGAATGTGATACCAGTTTTTATTTACTGTTTTTGTGTGTAGTAAAATTCTAATTGTCTTTCCCACCATAATAGGCCTCACTTCATGGATCAGAGAGGTTTGTAGCTATTCTGCCAGATGCTGAGTTTCACCTGTTTCACTTATGCATTCTGGAACTGCAGATGTAACCATAGTAAACACTTTAAAGATCCACTCAATACCTCAACAGTCAAACCTGCGCTAAAACTCGTGCTTACCTGATCTGTGTAATCAGATAGTCTGACTTTAGGACCACAATATTTTGGGTCTCCTGGAGTCATTGTTGGTTGAAAGCCAGGATCTACAGTTCCAAGAATTTGGTTTAGCCTCAACACATAGTTACTGTGGTTAAAGTGTATAGATCTTTTTGGAAGGATATTAATCATTCAAACTTCTGACAGTGTACTGGAGTTCTACACCAAGGGATTGTAGATTTGTAAACGATCCCAATATTGAGAAGTGGGAGGACGTGACTGTCTGAGTTTATTATTAGGATGCTATTTTGTTCAGCTTAGCAAGGATGGTTCTGCTAATATAAATCAAGTGAGAATTTACTAATATTCCTATCTGTGCCACTTCCAGGAGTACCGTGATAACGGGTGAGCAAGTTGGGTCTTCTTGAATCAAACTAACGGATTGTTCCTTTGCACGGTGCTTTGCGGTGATGCTCTTCACCTTGTTTTTGGCAGTTGAATACGTTGATTTGGTCCCTGGTCATGGTTTTCTCACTGACCAACAGAGCTTAGTCCTCTTCTTTTCTATCATCTCCCGTTGGCCTAAATTTCAGGTCAGGAATTTGAGATGTGTTAAAAATGTCCAATGTCTGATTAAGCATATTTTTTGAAACCAGTGTGTTTTCTTCATGGTCTGTGTATTATTTGATACTTAGTGTGTTAAAAGCCTTTTTAAAAATTGATTAGTTGGTTTATTTGTTTGCAGTGAGACAGTGAAACAAAGGAAATCAAATCAAGCTTATGTACAATATCTGGCTATAAGGAGATATGGAATGTTTGTGAGCCTGGTAATGAGCAGGAAAGAGTAAAGGTGTCCGGACTGAAGTGAGAAAGACTAGAAGCAATTGTTATTACTTGTGATTATTATGACTCTGCCAGTTGCTTTTTGCAGAAGGGAATAAAGCTTTCACTAGCATCAGTGAGTACCATTGTATGGATCAAATCATCTAGAAAGTAATAAGTAAAGATCTTTATATTGAGACTTGACATGTTGTTATCTCACCGTGATTCATGATTTGTTTGAAAGACTATTTTAAGTGTTCAATGTAATTTGTCATGTTTGTTATAGAGAGAGCAACACTGCAATGTAGTTTACAATTTACAGATACTGCTAGTTTCAATTTAAAAGAAAACTACATGCCTGCTTTACTGCACACATATAAAATATGTAGAATCATATCTTCCATTCAGAATAGGTTTGCCTTTTAAGGGACCTCTGTGTTTCTTTAATACTGAATTGGGGTGGTTATTTTATTGTTGAAAGCAATTACTCTCCCAAAGGAAGCTTTAAATTTAGTAGAATAAGCATTTGGTAATACCAGATGCTGTTACTGTGTACAAATATGCAAGTGCTGTTCTGAAGGACATTTGAAAATTTCCTGAATTCTGGGTATTTACACATTACAAACATCACTTTAAATAGAAAAATAGCTACATATTAAAAGTGCCTGCCATGGGGACCACTGCTATGTTGTATGCAGTAAGTTAAACTTCTACCTAAAGTGTCTGTTTCACATATGGGTGCCATTTCTCGTTCCGGCTGCTGCTACTTCCAGCCCCCTGCTTATGTGAATGTACTTGGGAAAGCAGCAGAATATGGCCCCAACCTTGAGCCCCTACACTCATGTGGGAGATCCAGAAGATTATCCGGGCTGCTAGCTTTGGACGATCTTGCCTCTGACCACTAGGGCCCTTTGGGTAGTGAGTCATAAGATAGAAGATCTCTCTGTTTCTTGTTCTCTCTCTGTGAATCTGCGTTCCAAATAAAAACAAGTAATTAAAAAACTGTTACAATGAAAAAGCATCTATGTTTTCACCATTATTAAGATAGAGAAGCTAAAGGCATGTGTTTTTTTGTAGTAAAGTGACAAGCTTTTATTTTGTAAGTCTAAATGCATTTATGAGAAAGGATCATCCTTTGGACATTATTATTTATTCATTTTTTTATTCTTTGTGTCTGTTAAAGATGCCTCCTCACTTTTTCTTTTAGGCAAAATGACAGCATAAATTAGGGTGCTTTTAATCAGTATCAGTCACTTTTGTTTTTAAACTTTCTATTTGAAAATACATTTAAATCATACAGAAATCTTGTATTAGTAAGAATAGCACAAAACTCATTTATATACCATTTGCCCAGATTTACTTATAAAACTTTCACCTTTTGCTTGCTCATTCACTTATTTATTGAACTTCTACCCTTCTTAAATCTCCTTTTTTGTGTACCATTTCTATGGTCACTCTTGCATTATATGGAACTCACATAGTTTTGGAGAAGAAACTCCTGTTCCCCTTCCTCACTTTATTCAGATTATGCATTCAGGAATTTATTCAGATTATGCATTCTTTTCAAATATGAGAACATGTTATCTTAGAACATCATTATATGAATTCTCAATATACAGCGTACATTTTCAGTGATGATGTTCATTTTGTTCACCTGATCAAGATTATATTCACTTTCTCTGTTGTAGAGTTTCTATGCTTTATAACTAATATATATGAAAACTTTCTTGTGAATGTTGGTTTTTATCATGGATGGGAGTAGAAGGACCATATCTTATTTCTATATATCTTCAATGTTTTCCTTTAATTTTGAGTGGAAAATCAAAATAGGAAAAAAATTAAAATGTTCTGTCATGATTTACAAAATTCATTCATTTTAAAAGCATTTATTTATTTTCAATTTATTTGGAAAAAGTGGGTGAGAGAGAAATCTCATGTGCTGATTCACTTCGCAAGTGATCATAATAGCCAAATATGGACTTGTCTGAAGTGGGAGCCAGGAGCTCCATCCATATCTTCCTTGCTGGCAACATAATCCATCTGATTGAGCTACAATTGCTGCTTTAGAAGGATGTATTGCAAACAGAGCAACCTGGAATTGAAGCAGACATTAAGATATGTGATAGGGGTATCCCAAGATGCAGCTTAGCCACTGTGCTGGACTCTCCCTGTAAGGTCATTATTTTTAAGGATTTTCTGGCTGAATGTGGATGTGCCAAGGTGGCCATGCACAGTTGGCCAGGCTGGAGACTGCAGGAATCCAAGTGTTTGTGTTCTTTAGGATTGACCAGGTATCAAATGGCAGCCCTAAATATCCCACAAATCAGATCTGATTATCACAGTGTCTTTATTTCATTCTCATAGTATATATCAGCAATACTTTTACTATTACTTATTAGCTGTTCTGCTATAGTCTGATCTCCAGGAAAACCTGCCCTGAGGCCACCATGGGGTGAGGAAAAGTGAGGCCCTAAGGACAGCAGGGGACAGTGTGGTGGAGCATCTCCATTTATTGTGAAAAAAAAATACAAACTGAGATAGATTAGCAATGTGGAGGGCATGAGGGCATCTCCCAACAGTCCCTTCTCCCAACAGTGACACTGTAATTGGCTATAAGGCCTGCCTTATCCATTTAGAACCTCCTGTCATGTCACAGGTCATGGTCTGCAGGCACGGTTGGAAGTTATAAATCAGGTCACAGGCAAGGAGGCCATGAGTCATGCCCACCAGGTGGCAGGGAGAGATCGAGGGATGGTCTCCTGCAGTCTGAAAGTGAAGTGATATCTTGTAATATGAATTTCTAGTCAAAATTAAAGGAAAATTAAGCATGCTGAAGCATATCCAGATTTCTTAAGTTTCCATGCAGAAACCATACAAAATGTTTTCTTATATTTTATTGGATATTGTAACTCAAATACTCTATTATTCACTGACCCACAGGTGAGTATTCACTAATATACAGGAAATTTTAGCAAACCACAACATAATCTTCCAAGACATTATTCCTATACAAAACATAAATGATGCTATCTAGTTACATATAAGTAGTTGCTATAGATTCTGTATTTACATTTGAGGTAAAGCAGCACAATATATTATCTGCTTCATCGAATTAAAAGAAAATTTCAGACAATGGAAAAAATATTTTAATGGAAATATAAATTCTTGGGTCACCCATTCCCTATTTCTGAGGATCGTTTCTCTTTCACGTTCATCCCAAGTTAAAACAAGAAGAGAAATTGCTACAAATGGGAACTAATCACTTTCTGCCCATTTCAGAAAATGCAGATAGTCTCTGCCTCATAATGAAGCCTCACTGGTTTTTACATTTGGAGCCACCATATGTTTTTATTTCATTTTATATTTCATCATTATTATATACTGAAGAATGTGTATTTGGATTTTGACACTTTTATTTAAAAGTGATTTGTATAAATTTGACCTAGCCATTGAGCCACTAATTGAGATACCTATGTATCAGTTTCATAATTATATATCAGTTCCATACCTATATATCAGTGGCAAGGTTCAAGTTCTGGCTCCCGTCAGCGTTCTGCTTTCTTACTGATAGGCATCCTGTGAGGCAGCAGGGGATGGCTTGAATGTTGGATCTCAGCCAACATTATGAGAGACCTGGATTGAGAACTGTCTCTATTCATCTATCTGATTTGCTCTTTCTCCCTCTTCTCATCTGAATTATCTAGAAAATTGAATTGGGTGTGTAATTAATTTTGAGATTCAGAGCTCTGGTAGTAAAGCTAGTGGAAAAGAAAGTAATAAAGCTAGCCAGGTAATAACTATCTGCTTTAAGATATAGGTGTTCTAAATGACCACTTCTATTCTTTTTGAGAGACTAATGTTAAATAATAAATAGTATTCATGATGTTGCTTTGCATCAACACTCTAATATATCCAATTCATATCAGCATATAATCTATTTAGAATCAAATTACTTTTCAATATATACTAAGTCCTGAAAATTATATTCTGAAGCCAAAATTTCTTAAATAAGATAGCTCACCAGTTTCATTATTTGTCCCATAGCATCGATTTCAAGGCTGTGCAGTTTACTTACTTATTTGAATACCATAGAAATTAATATTTTTAGATTACTATTCTTCCTTTATTTTAGTATTGACAATATTTAAGGGCTAGTTGGAGATTTTAATATACTTCATTTCTGAATGGATTTAGTAAAGAGAATCTGCTTTAGATTCATTCATTCATTTCATTTTCACATGTTAAGATAATACTTAAATAATTTAGCTTACATTTCTTTTGAGAGAATTGGAGATATTAGTAAGAATAAAACACTATCAAATAATTCACAATGTTTTTACTGTGCTTCAAAATGTTGTTTGTTCTTTCTTTCATTCCATATTACCTTTTCACCAAAAACTCTAATTTTGATCTTTATTCTAAAATACCTTTATCTGGTATACATTGATTGGGTGGTATCTTACATCTATTTATTATATCAAGGAACATTCACGTGTCCAACTGTGCTCTTATACTCTAAAGCATCCAACAGAATTTTCCCTACAGCATTAAAAGAGTGTGTTGTTTCTCATTTGACCTCCAGATGGAATTATTCTTTTTATAGTGTCCAGTAAATCACCACTTTCATGTATAGCTGTGTAAATTGCAAACATCTTCCTGTTCAAATCACATTCAATATGGAATAACATGTGTTGAGGTCAAGAGTTGTAATTTAACTAACACACAATAAAATAGTAGGTTCTCCTAGTTAATGTTTGAAATAAATGATTTATTTCAGTGATGTGGATTTGGATTCAGGGTGGAGTTAACATTTGTGTTTAAATAGTTAACCTCTGCCCTACCACTCTATATTCTTTTTCTTTTTCCTCTCATCCACTTAGAATATTATTGAAATCTTTGCCTGATGTTAAACCATTGTATTCTTATTTAGGTGCTTAGAATAGCCTTTGTTCTACAGTCCTATTCTCTAAAATATCTTCTCCTTTCATTTACAGATACATATGGTCTTTAGCAACATAATATATGTTCCCACATACGTATTCATACATTACTGCTTTTAAAAATACAGCTATTTTTATATTAATCCCCTTCTATATTAACTCATTTTTGCCACACCTTAGAATCACTCCTACCAAAAAATAAAATTTATTGTTATTTTAACCCCTTTTGAATTTACCTAAACTGGATTTCATATGAAATAGAGTGTGAACTCTGACCAAGTTAAAACAGAGCTACAGTAGAAGAAAACATTTGTAGACCTGAGAAAAAGGGTGGGTCCTCTATTTGGGGTGGGACTGCAAGAAAGAACTAAAATTTCAACTTTTATAGCTGAAGACACTGAGTAAGTGAAAATTGTTATATCTTTATTTTCGTAATTGAATAATAAAAACAATGTTACATAGATTGCAAAACTGATATAATAAGACTTATTCTATGATTTTGAATATAATCTATAGTAATTAGCCCTCTGTATGGTATAAAGATGGATAGCATTACTAGCTTGAAGTTTTATGTTTAAAAGAATAAAATAGATGTTCTGGTTTCTCTTCATACTATATAAAAGAGTAGGAGAAAGTAACAATATCTATGCTAAATGCTAAGAATTTGCACACAGGCACTCTGCATGTTGCTGAATGGATATCCGCAGAATCCTTAGTTTTCTCCCTTGGGCACAGTGCAAAGAAGTTAAAAATTGTCCTACCCAGAGAAAAAAAATGAATAATTAAGAAAAAATTTGGCAGCAACTATGGTTTTATAAAAATAGAAATCATTACTTTTATGTAGTGTAAAGACAAAAATGTTAAGTATCCATTGAATGAAAAATTGCATTTAATGAAAAGATAAGTATTCTAAAATTACAGGCAGATATTGTCTGTCATTTCATGAATGAAAAGTTACAGAAGAAAATAAAACTTGATATTTTTCTCCCATCATGCAAGACAAAACTAGGAGTATTAAGGAATAGGGGAGTAATATCACTGGGTAGAATCTGGCAGGAAAGAAAGTGACCCAGAGCGCATCAGCTGTATTGAAAAGTAATCAATATGGGATTCGTGGGAATAAAGAAGATAAACATATAAAAGAGAAAGTCTGCAGATTTTGGAACTCTTTCGGCAAGTTTGGAGCCATACTGTGAGTTACTGCGAGAATAGTGGTGTTGTGACAAGACTTATACAAATGAGGAAAGGAAGAAATCTTTTAAAAAATGTGTAAGTTAGTGAGGAGAGAGAACATGATTCAATTCAGAATGTAATGAGTTTAAATAACCACCAAGTAAGATTTCCAAAAGGTGGTTTAATCTAAGACTTTGTCAGAGACAGAAATTATGAAAATCACCAAAACACAACTGGGATAGAAAGAGAATTGGACTAGAAGAAACCTCGGGAGTCAGAAGGTTAAAATTGAAGTATGGCTACAAAAGAAAGACAAGGAAGCTTTATTATTATATGTCAGGAAAAAAGAATATCCAGTAATACATAATGCAATAGTAAGGTAGAGAATTAAGAAAAACAGCTAGTACATTACTGAAATATCTGATTTTCCTGGTAGTCAGATTTGGGCTGAGGAAATGATGTGGGTGTAACACGAATGTGAAAGATATGACTGATACTTGTAAAGTTTACAGTGAGGTGGATTTGAATGTATAGTAAGCTAAAAGTGATAAGAGGTTCAAGAGATATGAAATATGCAGGGATGGTTACTGTATGCTAGCTGTTTTGTATCTCCTGTGGAGTTTCACACAGTTTCTGCCAGAGAAAAGTCGCTTAACAAATATGCCCTGAATTAATGAATAAATGAACAAGAAGACCAGCTGGGGAACTGTTTACTTCCCTGTCCTGAATCTTAAAACTCTCAGCCTTGCAACTATTTCACAAATAGATGGCTTAAGCAGAACTACCTAATTGCCCTGTGTTTTTTACTCGTTTTAAAATCCCTGACTTGTACTTATGCATAGAGAAAATATGAAATGCTGAGATATGATATTAAACAAGTAAAAACCAAACAGTCTCAATGCTAAATAGCGTTCTTTTATTTTTTTTGGACTGAATTAGATTCATTTGAAGTGCCATTTCTGACCCATGAATATTTATCTGTGGATTTGTGTGTATTTGCTTTAATCATAACATTCCCAAAATAAAAGAGTAACTGAAAAACTTGAAGTTGCACTTACTGTTTTTTATTATCTGTCAATATCTCAATCGATTTGCTTTGAATACTTACATCATCAGCCATGTTTCCAGTTGCTCATATAAGCAATTATATAGTGCAAGCAAACTGTTGTAGTTTCGGGGAATCGGGAATATTTACATTTTTATTGTGCAAACAGCTTGCTATTCATGGATTTGACCTTGTGTTACTGATGAAACAAGAAGCAGCTCTTGGTCAGCAATAACAAAATTGTTTCATGAGTATACAGATTTCCTTAGCATGTGATATTTTGCATTCATCTAACCTGCACTATTTTATCATTTTCTATTACTCTTCATGCTATCAAGCATATTTCAGAACAGTTATGGAATTTAGATTAAGCATTAAGTTGCTTTTGATATAAAATAACTCAAAAACATGCAACAAAGCTTAAGTACATGCTTTTTTTCCTTTTGTAAATTAAGAATTGGCCCCTGTGATTCACAAGGCTGTGAAAACCTGAAACATGCCATCTGCAGTGTTGATGCAGGGATGTTGTTAGCATAGTTCACTTCCAACCCAAAGGCCTAACAAAACAGTGAGTTCTTTAAACTTGGCAACACATTGGATGAAGTGCCTTGTCCAAGGGCAGGAGAGAAAAGGCATATTTCAACTCCAGCAGTGAGAAAGACAAATTCTACATGCCACTATTTATCCAATCTGGTTCCCAACTATTCGCACTAGGGCTTTTCAACTGAATGACAGGTCATCACTATTGGACTCATTCAGTAGCACATCCAGTCTTCTCTGGAAACATCCTTACATATATTTCCAAAAATAATACCTTAGAACCTTTCTAAATACTCTTTAATCAATATGACCCTTAAAATTGACCACCATTAGTATCAAAAATGATTTAACAGCATAGTTTGGATGTAATGTTTGCACTAAATGTTTGGAATAATATATACTGGGCCCAGCGGTGTGGCCTAGTGGCTAAAGTCCTCACCTTGAACGCACCGGGATCCCATTTGGGTGCTGGTTCTAATCCCGGCAGCTCCACTTCCCATCCAACTCCCTGCTTGCGGCCTGGGAAAGCAGGTGATGATGGCCCAGTGCTTTGGGATCCTGCCTTCATGTTCGAGACCTGGAAGAAGTTCCTGGTTCCCGGTTGTGGTTACTTGGGGAGTGAATCATCCGACAGAAGATCTTCCTCTCTGTCTCTCCTCCTCTGTGTATATCTAACTTCCCAAATAAAAATAAATAAATCATAAAAAAAGAATAATATATACCGATTAAAGAATACTTAGAAAATATGTGTTCTCTAACATATCTCCACTCCCCAGTATACCACACTGCATTATGTAATTTATCTATGAAAAAATATATATATGTTATATATGTATATAGTATATATATAATATGGATATATACACATAGACATATAAACAGTTTATATATATAACATATATATATAACATATATATAACATATATATAACATATATATGTATATATATGTATAACATATATATATGTATGTATATGTATAACATATATATGTATAACTGCTTACCTATTTGTCTGTTTATATTGTAATTTGATTCTGCATGAAGATTGCCCTATGTCAGAGAGAAAATATGATATTTGTCTTTTGGGGATTGGCTTACTTCACTGAGCATAATGATCTCATGTTTAGAACCATTTTGTTGCAAAGGTAGAAGGAATTTCTTTCTTTCTTTCTTTCTCTCTTCCTCTCTTTCTCTTTCTCTCTTTTCTTTCTTTCCTTCGACTGAGTAATATTCTGTATTCAGTGGCATTGATGTATTTCAGTGGGCGTCTAGGTTGCTCTTGTGTCTTCACTATTGCAGTTTGAGCTGCTATAAATAGAGGGTTCCAGATCACTTCCTAATATGAAGATTTTATTTCCTTTGGATATATGCCCAGGAGTGGGATAGCTGGGCCATATATTAGATCCATTTTTTTGTTGTCTGCTCATTCTCCATACTGACATTCATAGTGTATGCACCAGCCATATTTGCCACTAACAGTGGAGTAGGGTACATGTTTTTCTCACATCCATGCCAACAGATATTGTTAGTAGATTTCCAATTACAGGAAAACATAGGAAACATTCTACAAGGAATAGGCAGTGGGAAAATCTGCTTACATAATTCATCAAAGGCATATGCAGTCAAAGCCAACATTAGTAAATAAATAAATGGGACTATATCTAACTAAGAAACTCTGGACAGTATAGGAAATAGTCAACAAAGTGAAGAAGCAACCAATAGAATGGGAGAAAACTTTTGCATACTATACAAAAGATAGGAGACTAATATCCAGGATTTACAAACAGCTTCATAAACTCAACAGTGGCAAAACAAACAGCCCTGTGATTAAATGGATTAAGGAGTAGACATTTATCAAAACAACAAATCTAATTGTTAGTAGGCATATGAAAAGAAGTGCTCATGCTCCCTGTTAGAAAAATACAAATAAAAACCACATGGAATTTCCATCTAAATCTAGAAATATTAGACACATGATTTTTTATTTCAAGAACATAATATTTTAATATTTATTTGTTATTTATGTTTTTATTTTGCAGTTTTCAGTTTTGTAGGTATAGGGTTTTCCCCTATTGCCGCTCCTTCCTTTTTATCCCTTCTTCTCACACCATTGTCCCTTGTGTTTTAAAATAATATAGTCCTTCAGCTGTAGTCTGGACTCCAGCATTCTGCTCTTTATGAATTCCATGACATTACAGGTATAAGCAATGTTCAGACTGGTTTGGCTCCTGCGTTTGTGACCATTTGGGTGATAAATAGGCTGATGAAAGATGTCTCTCTCTCTCTCTCTCTATCAATCTACCTTTCCAGTAAAAATAAATAAATATATTTTAGAAAAACAAAAAAGAATTTCTGTTAAAACAGTAAAAAAAATGGGAAGAATAAAGTATAAGAAGAAATTAGGTAATAAGTAAATGTTTAAATTTAAAATATTTTTAAATATTAGTGTGATTCTATAAATGTCTAGTAAGCATAGAAATATCTCATATTTTATTAAATTAATTTTATAATCTCAAACATAATTATTTACCTCAATAAATACTTCAAAGAAATATATCAAATGTTAGCAGAAGATATTTTATTAGTCTGAATTAGGAAAATGGCTTATCTCTACTGTCTGTATTTCCTGCAATGAATTTGAATTTGATTTATTGCTAAAAATGTATTTCATTGCATTTATTTAATGCATTATTTGTCATATGAGTATTGTGAAGAGTGACAGTAAAGCATTTCTGAATGTCTTACATGGAGTAAAGGGAGTAAAAAAATCTCATATCATTAAATGGTAATTAACATAATTTCAATTACAGCAAACTAGATAAAATATTACAGTGATTATATCATTGTCCAGTTGTACTTTCTGATATGACTATGTATATTATGAGTTAAAACAGAATAGCATCATTATGAATCCAAAAACCTTTCTGCTGTACATTTTGAGTTTACAATATTTCCTAAAAGTTGTGCCATGTTCTTTATTAATTCATGTGGAAGCTTTTGGATTATTTGACATAGGGTTTAATTTGTCAATGCTTGTGTTTTTTTAATCAAATCAATTGTACTACATGTTAGAGATTTTAGTGGTTAGTAGCACTGTCGATCCTGTGTGTATGTGGTATGTGTGTGCACACGTGCACTGATGCGTATGGTTTTGTGGCTGTAATTTCAGGTAAGATTCTGTCATGTCAGCACTGTAAATTTGTTCAGACTCCAAATGTTTCTTTTTCATTAAATTAAGCAATCAGTGTTCAAGGAGATCAATGCATTGTGCAGCAGCTCACAGGCCTTCCCCAGCACTTCAGTTTCAGGAGTACTCAGTTTCATGTTAAAATTTGAATTGACTCAGGTGGTCTTCCCAAAATAATATAGTGACTTCACTGTTTAACTGAAGATACCAAAATCCGTATTCAAAGTAATATATAGTGAGGTATAATTTTATAAATTTCATTATGAAAATACACATCTGAAATAATTTTCTGTATCATTATTTGGAATGGTGAGTTATTATTTTTTTTTCACATGAGAAGCCCTCATCCCATATCATAGTGCATGGATTTGACATACGGCTCCCACTCCTGATCCAAGTTCCTGCTAATTCAAAATCCTGGGAGCTAGCAGGTGATAGCTTAATCAACTGAGTTGTTGCTACTTCTTGGGTGACCTGGATTGAGATTCTTGCTCATGGCTTCAGCCTGTCCCCAAACACAGACGTTGCAAGCGTTTGAGAAGAAATCAGTGGATAAGGTCTCTCTTTCTTATTCTCTGTATCTCTCTCTCTCTCTCTTTCTCTACCTCTCAAAATCTTTCTCTGCCTCTCAAAATACAATGAATAAATAATAACTTTGACATTATTTCTAGAGAGGGTGGCACTGTGGCTTATCAGGCTAATCCTCTGCCTGCAATGCCAGCATCCCATATGAGCACCAGTTCCTGTCCCAACTGCCCTACTTCTGATACAACTTCCTCTCAATGGCCTGTGAAAGTAGTGGAGAATGGCCCAAGGCTTTGGAGCTGTGCATCCATGTGAGAGCTCTGAAGAAAGTTCCTGTCCCCAGCATCAGGCCGATTTAGTTCTGGCTGCTGAAGCTATTTAGGAGAGTGAATCGACAGAAAGAAAATCTCTCTCTCTCTCTCTCTCTCCCCGCACCCCCATCTCTATCTCTTTCAAGTTAAATAAAACTTTAAAAAAATCTTTCCTAGAAAAACAAGAGATCATGAAGATTTACTTTAAAGCAGTGGCAAATAATACATGTATTAAGTCCTCAGAAATATGGATTTTTCTATGTTCTTAGGTCTGCTCCTTGGAAATTGTCTTCAGTTTCCTGTTTGCAAAGCTCCTGATTTCATCTTCTAGGAGATATATATTTTTCCTAGAATGGTTCTTATATGAATCTGAAAGGACATGTTAGGAAATATACCTTCCTCACTAGCTAAATAATCATTTTGTGCTGGTTCCTAGCTACAACATGTTGAACCAAGAGTTACTTTTAAGTTTTTTAAACCACCTGACCTAGAGTGCAGTCTTTCCTAAAAGTTCATCTCACAATTCTCAACGTTACTTGCGTCTAAATCCCCTTAATCCTTTCCGTGTGCAGTATCAAAACTCATAGATTTCTGGTACCTTGACTATTCTATACATTCATAAGTACATAAAACATTCTAGAAAAAAGAAATAAATCTACTGTTCCTATATCCAGATGGTACTATCACATTTATAACTGTAATATCTATGATTATTAATTCTTAGCTTTCATTGCTATTATGCTTTCTCCTTGAACTTCTTCCTTCTGAATTCTTTTTTTTTAATAAAGATTTATTTTATTTTTATTGGAAAGGCAGATATACAGAGAGGACAGACAGAGAGGACTATCTTCTGGTCCGTTGATTCACTCCCCAAGTGAGCGCAATGGCCAATACTATGCCGATCCAAAGCCAGGAGCCTCTTCCAGGTCTCCCATGCGGGTGCAGGGTCCCAAAGCTTTGGGCTGTCCTCGACTGCTTTCCCAGGCCACAGGCAGGGAGCTGGATGGGAAGTGGAGCCGCCTGGATTAGAACTGGCGCCCATATGGGATCCCGGGCGTGCTGGGGGGGACCTTAACCACTCACTACACCATCGCGCCAGGCCCATTCCTTCTGAATTCTAACCCAGTAGCTACATAATGCCCCTGCCCCTCGGCTTCATTTTCTTTCAAGTCTACAAAGGATGTAATGTAACTAGAACTGTGGGTTGCTTTGCAGCATCATAAGAGATCCTGAGGAGATAAAGTGGACCAGTGAGCAATTCTGTTGTCTGTGGGAGTCAAAACAAAAGCTTATATAGTGAGGAAAAAAATCTAAGTTAGGAGAAAGGAGATTCTCATATTATTTCTTATCTTTACCTATTGTTATTCTTGAAACAAAAAGAAGACATAATGAAATGCCTTTAGAGCAAACAATAATGAAAGGAGTAAGATAAAAAATGGAGAAAGTAAAATGATCCACTGCCCTGAAAATTACTGTTTATGTATATGAAATCATCTTCCTCTTGACTGATGGGATGAAGGATCTGGCATTTTCTCATCCTGGTCTCAGAGCTCAGTCTTCCCTGTTGACCAAGCAAATCATACCATTCAGAGCACTGAGGTTATCAGTATTGTTGGCACAAGTATATATGAGATTAAAAGCAAAGACCTGTGGGGTCCCTTAGATTCCCTTCCAGCACGGCAGGTAACATGTGTTTGTATGAACAGATTAACATAAAAATGAATTTAGGTGGGCCCTGCGCGATGGCCCAGTGGTTAAGGTCCTCGCCTTGCACACCCGGGATCCCATATGGGCACCGGTTCTAGTCCCAGCGCCCCTGCTTCCCATCCAGCTCCCTGCTTGCGGCCTGGGAAAGCAGTCGAGGACGGCCCAAAGCTTTGGGACCCTGCACCAGCATGGGAGACCCTGAAGAGGCTCCTGGCTTTGGATTGGCTCAGCTCCAGCTGTTGCCGCCGCCTGAGGAATGAATCATTGGACAGAAAATCTTCCTCTCTGTCTGTCCTCTCTGTATATCTGCCTTTCCAATAAAAATAAAATAAATCTTTAAAAAAGTAAAATAAATAAAATAAAATAATGAATTTAGTTATGAATCATGTTGTAAAACTGCAGCTAGCCCAAACTAAATCTATGCTGCCTATTCACAGAATGAGGAATAGAAGATGATAATCAGGCAATTATCTGAGTATTGTTTTTCTTCATTCATTCATAAAGGTGAGAAACTTATATGAAATATGTGTGCAGTACCATGGGCTTCTTATCTTTGGATATGCATTAGAATAACCCAGGGGGAATTGATAAACCTCTCTTACCTTTTCCAGAAATTGTGATTTAATTGCTCACTGATAGCATAACCATGGTGTTAGGAGTTTCCAAAGTTCCTCAGGTGATTCTCCTGTGTCCTGGAGATGAGCACTTGTAAAGAGTTTGGAATGCAGAGTATGGGGAATAAAAAGCAATTTACCGTGAGCACATTGATTGACAGAATAGACAAGAAGTTATGAAGGATGCTGACATGAGGTGGCAAATAGTATTAAATGCCAAGCACTCATACAATAATAAAAATACAAGTTTGACAGTAATATCAAACAATATTGCATTTTACATTGTAAGAAATGTGCAAGTGCTCCACATGCTTCTTCCTGGGTCGGCACTACAGGGAGTTTTTTATTGGCAAAATCAGGAATCAAACTGCTGTCTGAAAACAGAATCCGAGAGGTGTTTCTTAAGCATCACACCCTATAGCCTCAGGCTTTTCACATATATTGGAACGCAACGATCCTCTCTTGTCATAGATTTGCTGATGAATTAAAATGAAACATGTATGGTTTTCCATTGCATGCTTGATCCATATGAAGTGCTCAGTAAATTAAATGTTTCTGTCCTACAGTGCATGTTTTCTGGCAGCCCCTGCACCTTTGTTTCCACCAGCAAGAGAAACTTGCAGACTCAGCACTTTTGCCTGTGCTGCTTAGTTACACCCTGACTGGCAGTCTCCATTACCCAGATGCTTAGTGTAATTTCATAGTCTTCTCATTTAATTTAATCCAATAGATATTTACTGAAAGCCTGCTAGTGCTCGGTAGAGCGTGTAGGAGACCTTCTATTAAGTGTAAGAAAATTCAGAATGAGTGTGTCATACTATCTGCATTTTAGTGGCCTGCTGTCCGATAGTGGAAATACTTATATTCATAAATATCCAGTCCAAGGCCAGTGTGGATGTAGCTTTGATTATTGCCGGAGGCAGAGATAGTGCGGATGTGGAGTCTGATGCAGTGCATTTTTTAATTAGGCTTAAATGTAATACCTGGTTTAATTTGTAAGCATTTGGCAAGAAGCCTATGTTGTTTTGGTTCAGATATTACATATGAATTATAGTAAAATTACATCTTGAGAAATAGAGGAAAATGTGTGTAATTGCTCAGGTTATGAAGTTTATTTATCTGGCAGTAATCATGCAAAACAAAAGCCAATTTATCAGTTGGCCAATTGTACTACGTTTCAGTGTGAGTGTATTGTCTAACAAATCACAATGCATTAAAGAATCCAGTAAATGAAAATCCTGTTTCCTCCAATAAATTAGCAACCCATAAGCCTTGTCAATTGCTCTGAAGTGTCTTAAATTACTGAATTAGTTTACTTCTCAAAAACATCTATAAAAAATGACAACACTGAAGAATTGTCTTGAGGAATCATTCAGGTATTACTGTTTGTTCAATTTTAAATTATTTTTTGATGATTTTTGTTTTTTTTTCTATATAGTGAAAATGAAGAATTGAAAATTACCAGAAGCCTAAAATATAATAGTTTTCATAACATTTGAATTTTTAACTTGAATTTTTGGCCTGTGGCTTGTTTGAAAAAACTACCGATTCATGTGAATTTCTGTATTAGAGAAATTAGACAGGCAACCTTTATTTATTTGGGAAGAAAAATAAACATTTCTACAAATTAGTATCATCGTTTAGAAAATATACTTGGAAAGAAAACCCAGATAGCAGATATTACATTGTGATTTATTTTTCTTTTTGTTTTTGTTTTTTCAGTCATCAAGTAGTCATTTACTCAAGTTGAAGGAATAGAATCATATCACTGTTATGTAACAGAAGGATATTTTAATTAAAGTGCTGTAATGTTTTATCATAATGCCTTCCCTCAGTGTTCTGTTTAGTAGCGTAGTAATGCATATTGAGTAAAGTTAAGTCTGGCTTCCAGCTTAATTAAGAAATTGCTGTTACAGGCAGCAGTACCTACACCTTACATTTCCCAATGCTCAGTGAAAGCATAAATTTCTCACTGCCTGAATTAATATCAGCACACAAGCACATAAGGACCAGAATCTTCATCGCCAGCTCATTATTTTTGATTGCTCATCATTGAAAAAGTGCTCTAACTAGGTACTCTAATGGGTATGTATGGCTAGAATCAAATGTGCTGATGGTGTTGCATTTATGTTTGGGGCTCCATGTTACACAACAAGCCTTAAGGAGATGACAAAGTAATGAAGTGGATGCAGGTTTTTGAAGTAGTAAATTGCTGAAAGATTAGAGTCGTAAATGAGTGTTGTACCTCAGAACTCATATATATGCTCTGCATACCAGACATTCTTTTATGATACTCAAGAAAAGTGGCTCTTTGTGGGAGAACAAGCATGTTTATAGTAGAACTATGTGGGAACTGTGAAGTTAATTGATAACTCTCTGGAAAACTTTGGCTTCCAAGCTTTGGCAGGTGCATTCTGAGGGTATCTTGTAGAAAGAGTATTAAGATAAATGTCTTCTCCAGTCAATAAAAATAGCAATTTATTGATAATTAAGCTAGAAGAGAATAGAAAACCCTTGTGAATCATAAGATACGTTCTGACTAATCCAGCACTTACTTATTGAACAAATTTCTATTACCCAATACTACTCCAGGCATGAACGATCAAGAGTTGTCCTTCACCCATCATTTACTGGGACCCAGGCACCAAGACAAACATTCTACATAAGTGACATTATGCATTACCTCAAGGGGGGGGAGAAACCATTCTCGTATTTATTTTACTAAAGAATAAATTCAAATTTCAGGAGCTAAATAATATGCCTTCACAATATATTTTCATCCAACTGAATTTGGATATAGAATTTCTGCATCAAGAATTGTGAAACTTATCTATAATGATATAGCCAACATAATTAAAATATTAAACATATTTCATGATTTTTCTGAATTTTACTGAAAGTATGTGTTATACTTTGCCTTTGATCTACTTAAACATTATTTTAAAAAATAATTCCTCGTGGCTGATGGTGTGATGTTGTGGCACAGCAAGTTAATCTACCACTTGCAGTGTTTGAAGTCCTTGATGTTCTGCTTCCCATGCAATTTTCTGTTAATGCTAGCTGCTGTGATGGCAGTATAGACTGGTACTTATGTTTGGGACCCTGTGCCCATGTGAGAGACCAACTTCATTGGCCCTGGATGGGAAGTGGAACAGCTGGAACACAAACCTGCACCCATATGGGATCCCAGCACATTCAAGGTAAGGATTTAGCCACTAGGCTATGGCACTGTGCCCAGTTGATAAATATTTCTAAAGTGAATCAATTACCTAGTCTCCTTCTTGTCTCATACCTATTAAATAAATCTGGAACAATAGTAATCAAAATTAACTTTGTGTAATTTTTTATTCTTATTCAAAAACTTATATATCTTTTAATATATTAGTGATATTAATGCCCCCATTAACTATTCATAAATCTTTTGTTCATTGCCAACTCCCCATTTTAGCTATACTGATATCTCCTTTGTATATAGGAACTTGTACTAATATAAATTTCCACATGTTTTTGACTCCTTCCAATTTTCAACAGAAAAAACAAACATGCCACATGTGTCTGCTGAAAAGCAATTTTTAGCTACTAGATTTCAATTTACATTTAATTTTTTATTGAAGTATTTATTATCTATGCCATTCAGAACATATATTATCATACAGCTTGGGGTTTATATTCATTACTTTTTCAGCAACTTATTCTCAAACACCATGTGTCCTCTATTTCTCTATTTTGTGCTGAATAAATAGTAACTAGAATTAATTGTACATTTACAAAACTTATTCTTTTTGAGAATAATCGAAGATGCTTCTGCTGTTAGCTAAACAGTTCTGATAACAGCACTTTTGAATTATATTAATTCTCAAGGTGTAAAGGTGCAAAAAAAGAGAAATACGTATTCAAATTAAAACATGCCAGCATCAGAGCTAAATATAGTCATTAATGCAATGATTTAAGAAAAAAAAAAAACCTCTAAAATTGCAGACTTCCATATGTATGTTACAATTCATACAAATTTCTTTGTAAATTGTCATTTTTTCATGTTGGATACAGAGAAAGCCATGATAAATTCAGGGATCTTTTTGCAGTTTCTTACTCATTTGAAAAACTTGCACCCAAATATAACTTAACAATGCTGAATATATATATTTTTAATTAAGACAATATAAAAACCACTACATTTATTTCTTTTTCATGTAACAAATATTTGTCACTTGATATATACTCAGCCCTGTCTTAGAGGTTGAGAACCTTAATATAAATTCAGTTTCTTGCCACAAGTACTTACATTTCTAGCGTTGAGATACTAGGCAATCAAACCACTGAAAAAACCCAACTACCTGTTTAATGAAGGCATGTACAATTTGCTGCTAGAGTGGAGTATTTAAAAAAAAAATGACTGCAGTATGCTGATAGTGAAGTTGTTTTAGTCTATTAGCTTATTTTACATTGGTAATAACCGTATATCCTATTTTTAGGTCATCTTATAGGCAGATATATAAAATAATGAGAATGCTTGAAGTTATATTAAAGAAAGCCTAATAATTTCTGTTTTAAAACATTTATCCATGAATTAAAATATCTAAAAACTATTTTCATAAAATTTTGTATGCGTATTACTTAGGATTAATGGGATGGATTTGTAGCACTATAACAGGATATGTTCCCTATAATTCCACGATTTTCAATACAAATACTAAGTGTTCACAAAACATCATGAATGATTTTACAGAATAATTCCTTACTATCCAACTAGAAGCTGGGCTGAAATATAAAATAATCCTTGTTTGGTAGTATGTAGGATGACTAAATATATGTCTGCGGAACTGGAAATGATCAAAATCAAGTGATGGCATTCTGTGCAGACACATCTGTTAAACCTGTGTGTCCTAGTTTCTGCTGATTGCACAACCGTATAGAACTACTGCAAAAAATTGTTTTGGAAGTTTAGATTCTTGAGTGTCTGTGGTTTGTGCAAGCTGAATTTCATCTTTGAGTGTGCTCTTGTGATCCATGAGAATCTATTGTATCCAAACTAATACATTTTAAGCATAAAATTGTGATAATTAATACAAAGTAAGATTGAAAAATTTAAAGTTTAAACACTGCAGTATTACTGTAAATTAGAACTTTACTCATGGCAGAACCATGTATGGGAATCAGTAATTTATATTCCAACGAACGATGAGCAATTATTTGAAACTTGTATGATAAATACACCTCTTACTTAAAAACTTGCAAACAGGAAAAAAAATGGATCCAATGAAAATGTTAAGAAATTTTAATTAACATTACATTTATTATTATTACAGTTTTTAAGAAAGGGATATTCTGTCTCTGTAACTCTGACTTTCAAATGGATAAATAGGTCTTTAAAAGAATGGTGCAAGGTGCCAGTGTTATGGCGTAGTATGTAAAGCACCACTTGTACTACCAACATACCAAATGAGTGCTGGTTTGTGTCCCCTCTGCTCCAGTGCCTACCCAGCTCCTTGCTGATGGTATGGGCAAGTGATGGAAAGTGACCCAAGTGTTTGGGTTCCTGCTACATATGTGGGAGACTTGGATGCAGTTACCTGGTCTTGGCTTTGCCTTGACTCAGCCCTAGCATTTGCGAATGGAAGATATCTCTCAATCCCTCTCTGCCTCTCCATCCTTATCAAATTGAAACTCTGAATTTACAAGATAAATTAGTAATGAAAAATGAAAAACACCAATTTATACTGGATAATAAAGTCTAAATAATATACTGATTACTAATATAATATAGACTTTTATGAAAACAATGTGTGCATGCCAACTCAGCAAAACTATTGTGATGTAAAATTTAGTAAGGTTTAGGGTCTGGCAGCGTGGCCTAGCGGCTAAAGTCCTCTCCTTGAACATATCGGGATCCCATATGAGCACCGGTTCTAATCCCGGCAGCTCCACTTCCCATCCAGCTCCCTGCTTGTGGCCTGGGAAAGCAGTAGAGGGTGGCCCAGAGCTTTGGGACCCTGCACCTGCATGGGAGACCCGGAAGAAGTTCCTGGTTCCCAGCTTCAGATCAGCGCAGCACCGGCCTTTGAGGTCACTTGGGGAATGAATCATTGGACGGAAGATCTTCCTCTCTGTCTCTCCTCTTTGTATATCTGACTTTGTAATAAAAAAAAAATAAATCTTTTTAAAAAATTTAGTGAGGTTTATATTATTTCTCTATACTACTTAGCTAAAGAAAAGCCACAAACACATGCCAGTGAGGCATTCTCAATTGTTAGATTGAAGAAAGGATGTGTATTGCTAATCTAGCAGAAGATATGGTTGTAAAATTTTATTGAGGTATAAAAATATGTGATACTTTGAGTGGTGATGAGTGAGCTTGGTCAAAATATTGGAAATTAAGCCTACAATCCATTTCATGAAGAGTGTATTGTTCCATTTTATGCCCAAGGATAGAATAGTATACTGACTTTTTTCATACTTGCTACCCTACAAAAATAATGTGGCTGATATAATGTAAAACAATTAACTACCAATCAGGAATTTATCGTAGTTGTTACAAGCAGCCCACATAGAAACGCCCCAGTTGCAGTTCTGGTTCTGCTCTGGAGTCCAGCTCCTTGTAATGCACAGCTGGTAGACGTCAGGTAATGACTGAGATAGCCGAGTCTCTGACACAGTGTGGGAGACCTGGATTACATTCTGAGTTCCTGAATTTTCAACCTGGCCTAGTCCCAGACCTTGCAAGAATTTGGAAGGTGAACTTACCGACATTGAAAGAATTTGGGACGCGAACTAGTGAGTGAAGTATGCTCTGTCTTTCTAGTGCTCTCAAAATGAATTTAAAATTGTATAATGTTTAAATAATATATGCCAACTAAATTCCCCAGAAGTTAAAAATTTTAAATTAAAAAACAGGGCCCAGTATGATAGCCTAGTGGGTAAATCCTCACCTTGCATGCATTGGGACCCTATATGGGTGCAGGTATGTGCTTGGATGCTCCACCTCACATCCAGCTCCCTGCTTGTGGCCTGGGAAAGCAGTAGAAAATGGCCCAAAGCTTTGAGACCCTGCACTCATGTGTGAGACAAGGAAAAAGCTCCTGCTTCGGATCGGCTCAGCGTTCGTCCTTGTAGCTACTTGGGGAGCTAACCAGCAGATGGAAGATCTTTTTCTTTCCTCTCTGTAAATTTGCCCTTCAATAAAAAATAAATATAATTTGTAAAAAAATTAAGACAATCACCTAGTATCCTTTAAGAACTATGGTTCATGCTATCTCTACTCTAGATTGCAGATTAAGCTCTTTTTCAGTTACTATAGGTAATTTAGCTACTATTTGATGAGAACTCAGCTCATGCATTAAAATGCAGTCAGATACTTAAAATGACAGCAGTAATTTATTTTGCCCATAAATCTGTAGTTTTATTAATGTTCTGCAAAGGCAGCTTATCTCTGCCCTATGTAACATCAATGAAGATTGGCTGGACCAGGTACTGAATGATATCTGTTCCACATAGTTCATTCGCATTGTTGATAACTTGCTACTGGCCATCAGCTGGTAGCTAAGCTGCAGAAGTTTGCTATGAACCCAGGCTTTTCGCGTGGTCCTGTTGATGGCTACCGACCTCCATGCCGAAATGATGACTAGTTTTTAAAAACAAGAATCTCTGGCATAGCATGCTAGTGTAGCAGTTAAAGTCCTCGCTTTAAACATGCTGGGATCCCACATGGCCACCCATTCTAAACCTGGCAGCCTAACTTCCCATCCAGCTTGCTTCTTGTGACCTGGGAAAGCAGTTGAGGATGGCCCAAAGCCTTGGGACCCTGCACCCACCTGGGAGACCCAGAAGAAGCTCCTGGTTCCTGGCTTTTGATTGGCTCATCTCTAGCCGTTGCAGCTGCTTGGGGAGTGAACCATCGTACTGAATATATGCCTCTGTCTCTCCTCCTCTCTGTATATCTGACTTTCCAATAAAAATAAATCTTAAAAAAAAAAAGCAAGATCTCATACTGAGAAGGAAGCTCTGTCAGCTTGTTGAACCAGGATAGGAAGCCTCATAGAATCACTTCCATTTATAAGCATACCAGATTCAGGAGCAGTGATCAATGATATAATGTTTGTGGAAAGTAACCATGAAACATTGTGTGAAAAATATGAGGTTTCAAAATATCATTGAAGCCCTGTTGGAAAACACAATCTGACACAGCATATCAAGTCATATCCCTTAGCTTCAGCTTTTTCTAGGTAAATAGTAAAATGTCACACATACTTTTGATCACTTTATATTTATGACATTTATTCAGTCTCCCCAAGACTACCAGATTTTTTGCAAATTTATTTTCTTAGTCCATTTGAGATGCTAAGACAAATTACCAAGGACTGTCAAACTACAGAAATGCATTTTTCACAGTTGCAGTTGCTGGAATTTGAAGATCAAGTCTGTGGCAGATCTAGTACGTTTGGTAAGGGTACTTTTCCTGGATTATAATTGGTCATCTTCTCACAGTATTCTTACATCCAAAAAACAAAACAAAACAAAACAAAAGATACCTTTCAGCTTATTGCCAGACAACACCCCAAACTGTCTGGAAGCATTGTTGTAGAACTCCAAAAATGGGCCTACCTGTCCAGTGTGCCAGAAAACCAATCACTGACACCAGGGTGGTGGAAGCAAGTAGGAATTTACTGTAAAGCACAGAGCTATTAAGCTATTGCTTAATTCCCAGGCTTCAGGAGGAGTTGGAGGTAAAGATTCTTACATAATGCATGAGCAGCTGACTAACTCGTTTCAGTGGAGGTTTTGGCTTGCTTTTGACTTTTTTTTTTCTTTTTTTGATTGGTCAATGATTCCATGCTAATAAATGAAGATGTAATGGAGTGGTCTTCAGTTGGCTCCTGGGTTACAGTGAATGCAGCAGTTACATTCTGCCCCAAGTTGGAATTCCAATTCCCAGATCACTTCAGGGCAGTACTGACCACTTAGGTTCTTATCTATTGGTGAAGCAAATGACTGCTTGACTCTGGTGTTTGGAATTCTGTGAACCCAGCTGGATGAATCCCTTAACTCAATGAACTCCATTTGATCTAGGGCAGGCAAGGATGCCTTATGCTAAGGGAGACAAACAGGAAGTTGAGATGTGCTTTTACGTTTTGAGAATTCTGTTTCAATCTCTTTAGAGTACAAATACTATTCATAATGGCTGTATCCTCTCAGAGTATACTCACTTCAAATACCTTCATCTTGGGGAATTTGACATTAACACATGAATTTTGAGTAGAGACAAGTGTTCAGTTCATAACATATTTTACAGATAAGAACAATGATCTGCAGAAAAATAACTTCGCTGAGGTGACAGCTAATAAAATACAAAACTCAAACACATCATGTGGTTTTTCTTTATAGTTCATTTTATACAAACATAAAAAAGTTCTATACAGTATTTAGCACAATGTGTGGTGTATTTTGAATGCTCAAAAATGATAAACAGTTTTTGCTCTAGCTATAATTATGAACATGTCTGACAGGGATACATTAATTGTTTTCTCTTTGAGAATTGTTATTCATAAAAGCAAATTTAGTCGCAATTAGAGTATCCAAAAAAGGAATATTGAAACGAAAAATGAGAAACAGTAAGTGCCAGTTGTCTAGAAAAACAGTAAAATAGGAAGAAAAATCACTCATTGGGGTTGGAAGTTTAATAATATCTTGTTTGTTTTAACTTTACTGTAGAAGAATTTTATTTCATTTTCAAAAGCAAAGGAAAGCTTAGCTGGGTATTTTATCCTGGGCTGACAGTTTTTTTCCTTTTAAAATCTGGAATATGTCACTCCATTCTCTTCTGGCCTGTAGAGTTTCCTGTGAGAGGTCAGCTGTGAGTCTGATTGCCATTCCTCTATATGTCAATTGATTTTTTTTCACGTGCACATTTAAGGATCTTTTTCTTATGTTCGATTGAAGAGGGCTTGATTCCTGTCCTACAAATGATACTTAAAGATGTTCTCCTGACATAGAAGAGGAATAGCACCCATCAAAACCAAAGGCAAATCTGAACATCCCAGTAAAATAACAAAAGACTAAATCAATAAACAACCCATTGCAAAAATGACAGGACCAAATTACCACCCATTCATATCAACCCTGAATGTAAATGGGTTAAGCTCATCAATCAAACGTCATAGATTAGTAGACTGGATTGAAAAACAAAACCCATCTGTTTGTTGCCTGCAGGAGACATATCTCACCAACAAAGATCAGCAGAAACTATATCTTATGGATTTTGATTTTTTTTTGTTTCATTTCTTCAAAACACTTTCTCATTAAATTCTTCACTGACTCATAGACCATACAGTAGCATCATTTTCTTCAAGAAGGTTCTTGATTTTTGTTTCTTCAGGAACAAAGTCATTCAGTAGCATGTTATTAACTTCATGGCCTTTTTAATTTCTTTTTTTCTTCCTGTTGTTGATTTTGTTTTGTGGCTTTTCATTTATGGGATGTACAATAACTGTGTAATGAAGACTATCATATTCAGTAGCATGTTATTTAACTTCATGGCATTGTAAATTTTTATTTTTCTTTCTGTTGATTTTGTATTGTGGCTTTTCATTTAAGGGAATACATAGTAACTGTAATGGAGACAATCATATCCAGATGTGAGGATACAATGCAGTATGCATCTCTACTTCCAGATCGAACATGGACTCCCAATGAAACAACTTACTCTATCTTGACAATAGAATGCTGGACTCTCTGCCATTGTCCATGCCCTCAATGCTCTAGTATTGGAGCATATGACAGTTTATGAAGAACTATACTATAGTAATAATATAGGGGAAATCAGTCGGGGGGGGGGGAATTAGAGAGCTGAGTAGGGAAATCCCAGGGTCTATGGAACTGTATCATGAAATGATAATAAAAAAATTATTTTAAAAAATCTTGCTTAAAAATATTTTGGCAATGATGAGAGATTTAACAAGTTCATTTCTAAAGATTTATTTTATTTTATTGGAGAGGCAGATATACAGAAAAGAAGAGAGAGAAGAAGATCTTTCATCCATTGATTTACTCCCCAAGTGGCTGCAATGGCCAGAGCTGAGCTGATCCGAAGCCAGGAGCCCGGAACCTCTTCGGCGTCTTCCAAATAGATGCAGGGTCCCAAGGCTTTGGGTGGTTTTCGATTGCTATCCCAGGCTACAAGTAGGGAGCTATATGGGTAAACAGTGCCACCGGTATTAGAATTGGTGCCCATATGGGATCCTGGTACATTTAATTTGAGGTCTTTAGCCTCTACGCTACTGTGTCAGGACAGTAAATACATTTTGTAAGAGCTATGCTTTAGTGAGTACAGAGGAAGGTTTACCTCTTAAAATATTTTTTTAAAGACTTATTTATTAAAAAATGCATTTTTATCTCAGGGTGATCCCATTACTGGCCACCACCACTCTGTTTTCCTGGGAGTTAAGCAGAAGACAACAGGGAAGAACAGAGGGATGGGGAGCCTACATTGTCTCCCAACTCTGATGTTCATTGCTAGATCCAAAATGAGCAGGCTTGTCCTGAAGCTCTGACTAACCTGGCACTCATTTCAAAGGTTTCCAGTATGTTTTATCAGGTGGGTTAGTGGTGGGAGAGAGGGAAGTAGGGAAAAGATTAATGATAAACATTGCCAGCACATGGAAATCTCCAATTTGCATTTATTAGTTACTTTTCAGAGCTCTCAAATTGCACAATATGATGGCCAAATTCTACAGTTCAGCACCCTGAAGAGGCTGCACTTGGCTGGCTTTCTCTCTTCTGGAACCACAGTCCCTTCCTCTGATCCTTTAGAATCAAAATCACCTAATATGAAGTGTATTGTTATATAAATCAAGTTTTTTTTCCCACTTGCTTATGCAAGAAGAATATTAAGTAATCTTTTTGTGGCAGTAAGAAACTAGAAGTAATAGCACGGCATTTTTTACATGCATTAAATCTCATATATTTATAGCAGCTCTCATCCCCAAAGAAGTATAGTTTTAATTTTTTCAAAGGAGCTTTTTTTTGTTTTATAAACTTGTATTTTGTGACTTTTAGTTCTTAGACTGTCAATTGTTATTATTATTTTATTCTGAAAAAGCAAAAATATTAATGCTTACTTATCCTTAGGTTTTAGTTATTTTTCTGTTTCTAAATTTCTTAATCTGTCCTACTTAAACTTTTCTACTTACATAATAGTGAGATTTAATTGCACAACAACATCTAGGAAAACAAAAATACTATTAAGGTCCGTTTATCAAACTTCTTTCATAAATTTCCTAAAACAATGATGTAAGTCACATATTTTAACAATTACACGTTTCAATTTATATGTGCAATAGAGTAATGGACACATTCAATTGTAATATGGGTTTCTATCACAAAAAATGCAATTCAGTGTTTCATCATATGGTGAAAATTGCAAACTCTAATATTCCAACAAGGATTTCTTATGGCTGCTAGTCTTCTAGTTCTCTGACAGTAAGACTAAGTCTAAGAAATATTTCTAGCAATATATAACCTAAATATGTATTATATTTTCTAGATCCACCTTTCTTAAATCTTTTTGATGTTGTATTCTTCTAGCATTCTTTCTGTTTTTATTAGAGGGTACAATATAACACAAAATCAAAGGATCATTTAAAAATATTTCATAAACAGTAGCTAATTTATGATTTGATTATTCTCAACTGAATAAACTCACTCTTCCTTTTAAATAAATAGTTAAATATTTTAAAAGACTATTAATAAAGTGCACTGTTGTTAACTTTCTGACATTTCTGTAAACTGTGAGAATTTAAAATGTGTTTGCTGACTTCTCTATTAGAGTAGGGTAGTATGGTCATTCCTGCTATTTGAGCATGTTACCTGTAGTAATTGTTGAGTGGATTGGAGAAGGGAGAAAAAAGAGGCAGGCAGTCTCAAGATGAATTCAGTAATCTAAATAACACAGGTTTAAATAATATATTCTTACAGAAGGGAGCTAAAAAGTAGGTAATGGGAGTTAAAATGCAGTCTATCTGAATAATAATTTGTATGTATGTGTGTGTGTATGTAAGGAGTGACCTGATACTGATACAGTAGATAACCTTTCACTTTCCAATATCATTCTGTATTGTAAGTGACTTGCTGAGAAATATTCGTAACAAAAAACCAAGATGTTTGCTTTTCTTTATTCTTTGGAAATAAGAAGTCTCCATGTTTTATAAACAGAGAAAAGAAACTGGTCCAAAATATCAGGTTAATAGAAGAAACTGCTTTGGGTCCAGCGCAGGAGCCGAGTGGCTAACGTTCTCATCTTGAATGCATTTGGGTCCTACATGGGTGCCAGTTCATATCCTGGCTGCTCACTTCATTTCCATCTCTCTTCTTATGGCCTGGGGGGACAGTTGAGGACAACCTAAAGGCTTGGGGGAACCTGTACCCGCTCGGGAGACTCTGAAGAAGCTTCTGGCTCCTGGCTTGGGATCTGCTCAGCTCTGGACATTGCGGCCACTTGGGGAGTAAACCAGTGGATGGAGGATCTTTCTCTTATCTCTCCCTCTCTCTGTTATTCTCTCTTTCCAATAATAAATAAATAAATAAATCTTTAAAACAACAAAAAATAAAGCATTTAAAAACTAAGAATATATAAGTATTCATAATCCATTTTAATAGAATTATGAATGAAAGTTAAACCACAAATTGAATAGTTTATACAGAATGCCTACTTCATCTGGAGTCCCAATGAGTTCATATTAAACATTAGTAAGTCATTGAATCATTCATTTACTCAATTTTTCAACTTTTGTATGAGCTGTATGTATAACTGAAACATCCTAGCACTCTTGTTGTTAGAGTGGTTAGATCCGTTCTAGCGTCACTAGAAGTAGAGGTCACAGCTATGATAAAAGAGAAATAATCTACCATATTATAACCTAGAGAAATATATGATGTATACTATTAAATCGTGCTATATAAAAAAACACGTTTAAGTACCTTATAGTGGTTTTCTAATATTTTCAATACCAGACTCCTTTATTTCACAAATGAAACAGACTAGTAAGCCCTAATATGGAAATCAACTACTATGTTAATAATCCATATGCATGAGTACAAAATTATAATGTTTTCAAAGGTGATTTTAATATAAACAGACACTTGAGATCATGTCTAAAGTAGAAGTATCAAATCAGCAGTATCAAATAATTTTGAAGATATTCACTGATTGTATTCCTTATAATAAAAAAATCAACAACCAATAAACTGAATTCATAGAAAGATAAATCATGCCATGATCAGAGCATTTGTTTTGTAGAAATGAGTGATGATCAGCATAAATTAAATTAGCAGAGTTCTCACACACTGTCCAATTCAACTAAACAACTATGTGTTGAGCACCTACTTTATAAGAGGTACTGAACACTGTGGACGTGTTCATTGTTACTGAAAGCCATTAAACAAGTGTTTGTCAAAGGATAACTAATGTGTAAAATGTACAAATGCTTCGAGCAACTACATTAGTCACATAAGTCAGGAATTGCTTTCTAAAAGCAGTGAGATGATGGCTGTGAATTTGAAAGATTACCCTTTGAAGAAGAGGAAAAAGCATGGCAAATTCATGGAAATTAATGGAGTTCTTTGGCTTTTCACTCGGCTGTCAGTTGCTCTCTTAGGACCTAAAAGGTTTTAAGGGGCAATGAAAAGGGGGAGGGCAATTTCTAATGTAATAATGGGATATAACAGGAATTGGAATTTTAAAACAGAAGTCTAGAAAGACTTCATTGTTAAAGCTGATATTTGATGAAAGAGCTGATGTGAATCAAAGAAAAAACCATGTGGGCTGCTGGGTAAGAGAAAGTGTGGAGAGTTCTATGGCAAGGTGGGTTCTAAGTGTTTGATATTCAGAAGGGAGTCCGTGTGACTAGAATAGAGGATCACCACTGTCTCTATTGATATTAATGTTGACTAATAAACTTAACTAATAATTTTAACATGCAAAGTTGATGAAATTATTCTCTTAAATTATGGGACCATTTATTAAAAAATCATCACATTAAGTATAAATTATGATAGTTACAGTATGCATGAATGATCTTTTAGCAACTTAGAATTTAAAGACATGCCAGTATAACTTAATACATACTTTAAAATTAGCAATCTCTGGGCCCTGGTGCAGTAGCTTAGTGGTTAAAGTCCTCACCTTGTATGTAACAGGATCTCATATGAACATGATATGAATGCTTCACTTCACATGCAGCTTTCTGTCCTGGGAAAGCAGTTGAGGACAGCCCAGTGCCTTGGGACCCTGTACCGTGTGGGAGACCTGGAAGAAACTCATAGTTCCTGGCTTTGGGTTGGCTTATCTCCGGCCATTGCAGTCACCTGGGGAGTGAATAAGTGGAGAGAAGATCTTTATGTTTCTCCTTCTCTGTGAATTTGCTTTTCCAATAAAAGAATAATAAATCTTTTTAAAAAATAGCAATCTCCTCTAAACTGTGATACCTCAGTTTTATTAGTGACTTTGAGTATAGCTAATTTCATTTACTAATCTATATTGACATTCTGTGTATGTGTGACACTGAACTCTTGGATCCTAAGTATATATAAATTAAAATGAGTTGTACAGATGAAAGAATTCTAACAATAATAACTGCTTCAAAATGCTGTTTTTCTTGTTTTAAAGCTTGCAGACCAGGATTCTATAAAGCATTTGCCGGAAACACAAAGTGTTCTAAATGTCCTCCACACAGTTTGACCTACAAGGAAGCAACTTCTGTCTGTCAGTGTGAAAAGGGCTATTTTCGGGCTGAGAAAGACCCACCTTCCATGGCCTGCACCAGTAAGTCTGCATGTTCTGCATTTGAAATTCCTTTCCCAATAAGTAAACAAACAAAATGCTGCCATCCCCAGTGCTGTTTGCCTTTGGTAATGGTCACAGAAAAGTTTCTGTCTGTACTCCTGGGAAACAATATCTTTACTCGTCAAGATGATATTTATTCATTGTGAACCTGCAAATTTTCCAAAGCTCTATTCTGTTCTTAGAAATTTAGGCATTTAAATACCATATGAGATGTTAAAAGCAAAACATCTGGTTTTTGCTTCAACTTTTGAGCATTTTGATGGGTATCAATTTAGAAACACAAAACTTAATATGTGGAGGGCATCCAGGGAAAGCTTCAGAAGTCCCAGTACTACTATGATACAGAAACGTTAGAGTTTGCTTGACATTTGTCTTCAAAGAAAGATGGTTCTGAGTTTGTCTCTATTTTACCTGCCACTTTTTCTGCAATTTTGAGGGTGAATGCTGAATTTAAATGTGACAGTCATGTTATTGCTTGTATTGATAATTTTGAATTATTTGCAATCTTCTATTAGTAATGTATTGTAAAATATTTGTTTATTTAAAAAATAAAAGTGAATATACTGATTTATTGCTAAGTTGTATGAAATAGAATATGCAAAATTAAAATATCACCACTTAGATCATTATAAAAGTCCTGGTAAATACATAAATAAGATATTAAAGTGAACATTTGCCACACTGGGTAATGCAATTCCATAGAAGCAAAAAGTCTTGGGACTTTGCACCCAAATGGGAGACCCAGAAGAAGCCCCTGGGTCTTCAGGGGCTGAGTCAGGTTGGCTCAGTTCTGGCAGTTGCAGCCACTTGGGGAGTGAATCTGCGGACAAAAGATCTTCCTCTCTGTCTCTCCTGCTCTCTGTATATCTGACTGTTCAATAAAAATAAATAAATCTCTTTAAAAAATAATAGCGACAGGAGAGGGCTCCAAAGAAGGAAAGAGCCGAGGAGATGGTGGAGGTGGTGTATTCTATGCACCATCTCAGGGAGGGGCACAAAGAGGAAAGAAAAAAGGGGAACATGTTTGCTTTTGGCAATAGAACTGTATCATAAAATAAATTCATTCATTTATCTTTTTTTTAAGAGGCAATTTTAGTAACGTGTTATTGAAACGTAAAGAGATAGCAGTGGACATCTCAGTAAAGGATTAAGAATACAGATTCTATTCAGATTGAAGAGTTATGGATAATAGTTTGGTCCCTCACTTCTTCTAACCTCTCCCTTCTTCTCAGAAAGTGTGGGTGGGAAATTCTCAAGGAGGAATTTCTCCTAGAATTTCTCGATTGACTTGATGAAGGGCAGATGAGATTCTGCTGACACACTAGAAAGTGGCGGAAAGCCAGCTAACAGGGTGATAAGATATACTTTAGGCTTGGAATTCCTCTAAACAAACGTGTCTGGACAGAATTGGACATCAAGACCTTATATTGGAGAGGCAAATAACTACCTCCGTCCAGTGATCAGAACCTTGTTAAGCCAGGTGTATTGCTCCTCCAAGTCAGTGAATCCCTTTTAATAACTGACAAGCAAGGACACTTTGGACAAAGAGATAGAAAATAGAATGTTTTTAGGACTTGTTTCCTTATTCCGTTGCACATAAATTATTTGCTTTCTCCAGTCTTGTCAAATACATAGATTGATATCTACCCAGATGCCTTAACAATTGTAAAAAAAAATTTAGCTGGGTGGGTACTTGTTAAAAAAAAACCAAACCAACAGATTAACAAGAAAAAGGTAAAAAGCTTTTTTTTTAGCATGTAAACGATGTGGGAAAATATCTAGGTAGATGATTAAATCTCCAAGAGGCTTCTTTGGGTACAGGCACATACCTTTCTTTAACTAAAACTAAGAAGAATTTTGGAAAATCGCTTGTGGAAAAGTTACCAGGAAAAGCATTTCTTTTGAGAGTAAACAATAATTTATTCTAACAAAATGGGACACCCTTACAAATCTGCTTAAAAAAAAACTCCACTGATTTTAAAAAATGAAAACAAATGAAGATCTCATTTGCAGCCATAAATTAGATATATATATAAATGTCTCTTACAGAGGGATCCTGTTGGCTCCTTTCTCTTGGTTTCCCCTTTATCTGCTACTTTCAGAAACAATTGGCTTTATAATCAGCTAAATAACTTTTAGGCCAAGGAGGCATATCTAGGAGTGGCATATTCTATTTTCTTGCAATAATATTTTCAGATAACACATTTGGTCTCCTACATTGTCATCAGATATAAAAATAGAAGAAGGTGAAATGGAAAGTTGTTCTTAGGTTTATTTACTCCATCCACAGGTTTTCCTCTCCAGGCTTCTTGCTGTTATGTTTTTGAAAACTTGTTTGTTTGGTCTATCAAAGATTCTGAGTTGTATACTAGAAAGTGCACCATCTTTAAAACTTCGAGACACCTGATTTTAGAATTAATCTTGTTGCCTCATAGCCATATAAGGGAAGAATATTTCTCTTTTATTAGGCCATCTACCCATTTGTGGTAATATACTTAATCAAGTTAGTGTTTGAGAAGTATTATAAATAGTACCTTAGCCATAATAAACACTACATAAAAGGTGGTTAAATAAAGGCATTTTCTTAACATTCAAGAATTTCTGGAAAGTCATCATCCCAACTACTGAATACTTTGTCCCTTCAACAAGTGTTGTTGAGTCAATTAGATAAGCAAACTGCAGAAATAAGAAGCAAGAGCCCCATCTCTCCTCTGAAAATTCAGCACTAAATTGATCAGGGATATATATCTGCATCCATAAAACAATGAGATTAAAACATTGGAAGCACTCCACAAGAAACAGGCATTATGTGGGCTGGATAATAGGGCAGGTTGGGTTGCACTAGGCTTCAATGCCCATTGACATGTATGAGAGCTTAATGGGATGTGGGATAGACTGAACAAGTCTGAGGTACATACTGGCAAGCATGGGAACCAGGGGAGGGGGCAGGCATGGTAGGGGTTATGATGAGTCGCCCCAACTAGGCTGCAGCTCCCACTGGTTTGCGTGAGGACCAAATATGAAATAGGCAGGATTGGGCTGGACTGCAACACCCATTGGTTCACGTGGAAGACAGGACTGGAAGCAGAACTGACCCAGCAATTGCAGCCACCAGCATATGCATGAACTGATTGGGGCGATGAACCCTGCCGGACCCTGTACTGGGAAGCGCACACAAGAATCAGGTCTGGGATCACCTCAGACTAAGTTTCTCTGGGGATCCCTCTAACTGAACTGCTGATCTCAGAATGCCAATCATGAAGAGACTATGTCAGCCCGTGAATTCTGAAGAGCTTTCATGGCGCTTGGAGTGGCAAGATTGACAGTAACTCGGAATTGTTGAACTATCAAAACTGCTTGAGCAGGACTCCTGGAGAGCTCCTCGCAAAGGGGACCTGGGATGTGTGAGAGGCTGGGTGGGGCTTTTCCCTGTATCTCTTCCCTTACCAAGGATACAGAAAAAAACATAAATGGGAAAACAGTGCTCTTACCCGCTTTCCTGTAGCCCTTGACCCTTTGTGCTCTAATCAACTATGTAAAGATTACCAAAATAATTTTTTAAAAGGGAGCCTTTTCAATTTCATAATCCAAACACATTTATGACTTATTCACAAGAAGATTTTTCGGTGATTCAAGTGTCTGTCATCAAAACAAATTTCATAAGTGAAGTTGATCATAGTAATTTCAGGAAGTGAACTTACTCTTTAGATTTGCTTAGATTGGTTACTGATTATTCCTTCATATGACTTTTTGATTTAACTTATTCCTTACTATTTATATATTAAGATTTGAATCTTTAAAAATGTTTCTAGTACACAATTTTTCTGCTCTCTCATGCATACAACTTAGAAAAGCAATGTCTATTGACTCGGGCTATTTTTCATTTCTTATTTGCTGTTCACTGTATAATTAATTTTTTTCCTATTACTTTAATAAATTATTATGAGAAAAATTTTGCAATGATGTCCATTGACATTTTGTATTAGAAATATTTTCATTCTGTAATTCATGACATTTAGTTCTCTTTGTCACTCTCTTCTTGAAATTACTTTTTCCTGTTCAATTCAGGATATTGCAATTGCTGCCTTATACTCCTAATTTTCTGATTATTTTATATGCTGCCACTCATGATTTCCTTTCTTTTGCTTGCCTGTGAAATGTGAACTTTTCTCCATTCATTTTGTTGTCTTATTTTTTCACATTTTCACAGTTACGTGTTTACATAGCTTTAAATATCACCCATACATAAATAATGCCATATTTTATACATATTTCAGTCTTCTCTTTAGGCTCCAGCTTTTTTAGCCAACTTATTATGGATTCCCAAAAAATATAACCTATGAGAACTTTACTTTCTGACATTATCTTGTACTGCTGTTTCTTGGTTTCAAAATCTGGATTTTAGCAATGCTGAATTTGTTCTCATACTTGGTGATAGCAATTTTCTCTACTTAAATTGTGATCACTTACTCAAAAACAACATCTTTCACAGTTTAATATTTAATGTCTTTCTGGATTATATCATTCTTTGAAAATACCTAGGTTATTTATGTGGTTGCTTCCTTGCTTGTTACCATTCCTTTAAAAAAACATGTACTTATTTTTCTTGAGTATCAGAGTTCCAGGAGAGAATGGGAGAGATCTTGCATCCCTTGGTTCATGTTCCCCATGGCCACAATGAACAGAGCTGGATTCATCCACAGCTGCAACCCAGGAGCATTTTCCAGATCTCCCACTTGAGTGAAGGGGACCAAGTTCCTGGGGCATCCTCTGCTGCTACTTTCTAAAGCCTTTAGCAGGGAATTAGATCAGAAGTAGAGCACCCAGGATTCACACCAGTACCATGCGAGATGCTAGTGCCACAGAGGATTAGCTTGCTATGCCACTATGCTGACTCCCGTAATTCTACCCGGGCATAGGCTCATCAAGAAATTTCACGCTCATCCTGCCAGTTCATTTTATGACTTTCCACGTTATGCTGCTCATCCTCTTTGGTACTTTTTTTTTTTTGCATATGCTGAGGATTTGCATTAAAGCCTTTATGGAAGTTAAAATTAACATCCTAAGCCCCAGCTTCCAATATGTGTTATAAATTCTGCTTTTTTGTGTGTCTGTGTGTGTTTCCTCTTTCTATTTCTTCTCATCAATTCTTGGCCCTATCTTTAGTTAAGGTCCTCAATTCTGCTTTGGGCTGATTTTATAATCCCCTAGCAAATTTCCTTCATTTAGTCTTTCACACTTCCCCAGTATTCTTCCAAACCATTAGAAATAATTATTTCTAAAACAAAAATCCACAGGGAACCTCTTGATGTTATTCCCAATTCTGCCTAAGGCCTTTGAAAACCAAACTGGGGTTTGTCAAAATTGTAAGTCAATCCAAGGACATCAAAGGTTCAGAGCTGGCCTCTCTCTCATTCCCTCTCCAACTTTACTGTATCAGGATTGCTCCATCAGTTCTAATATCCACTTACAACAGTAACATATTTGCGAGTTTGGACCTACTTGGTATTAAATAATTCATTTTGTTCTTTTTGCATGGACTGCAAAATATAAAAGAAATTAGGAGTAAGAAATTCAAAATGAAATGCTGAATTATTTTTTTTTCTTGTGCGTGTTAATCGGTTTGATACAGTCTTAACTTTATTTCTCAGGTGACTCATTAAAGCACGTTCTGTACTTTAAAGAATGAGCGGTGGAGGACACTGTGCAGCATCAGGCCTTGGTCAATTAGGGCTGCTGCTGAGCGCATTTCAGAGCACAGGAGACCTTGCTGCCTGCCAAGAAGCCTGTTATCAAAATAACTGTCTAAGGTCTTTCCAAGCCAAAAGGGAAAAACACTCAAGGAGGATGGAGAAACAAAGTTGGAAATTAGCAGTTACTAAAAAAGTGCTTGGCAAGCAGAAATGGCAGAGCATGATGGGAGGCAGAGAAATAAAGAAAAACATAATTTATAGTTAGATGAGGTATTAGAGAAATATAATCCCATGATCTTAGCATTTCCATTTTGATTTTTCTCCTGTGCTTAACTCAATGAAAGTGTTGTTTTTAAAGTTAAAGAACAGATGCCAGAAGAGTAACATACATTAATCCAACACTGAGGTTAGTTATTATCAAAGTTTGAATATAAAATAGGAAATATTCAAAAAGATAATTTTAATGCACACAAATGATTGGTTTGGTTTGACTACCTAAATATATAATCATATACCTTTGAGTAGAAACAGGTTTTCCAACCCCATTCTCAATATAAAAGTAAATAATGTGTCTTTGTTCTTGAAGTACATGGACAGAAAAAAATGAAACACATGGACAGTGCTTGGGGAGAAAAGCATGGAACTTGGATTTACTTTTGTTGTAAGTCTGACATAGCGCATGACTGCTCTGTTCAAAGCTGGAGTAGTTGGTCATCGTCTTTCACTCTTATTTTCAGTAGCCACAACAGCAGTTGAGAACCAACTGGAATAGTGTTTTTTTTTTTTTTAGATACTCTAGGCAGATCGCTGATTTCACACAGGTATAGGGCGCAAACAATCTGTGTACCCCTGCTTTTCTTGTTACCCATTCTTAGTTCCCTATCTTCTTTATATTTTTGTTTTCTGTGTTTCTTAAATTCTAGTTTAGTGTCAAGGAAAGCTTTCTGGTTCCTGCTTTTACATCTAATAAATGCAGTACAACTGATTGCTTAGATGACTCGTCATAATCACAAGGTTATATCTGCAGGAAGACCGTGTATTAGGATGAATTTTTATTACATCCAGCCTGTTGTATTATGTTTTTGACAGGCCTTGTCCTACAAAATATCTTTATAAACATCTTGGCACTATCTTGAAATTCCATATATTTTTAAAGATTTATTTTATTTTTGTTGGAAAGTCAGATATAGAGGAGGAGAGACAGAGTAGAAGATCTTCTGCTTGATGATTCACTCCTCAAGCAGCTGCAACAGCTGGTGCTGAGCCAATTCTAAGCCAGGAGTTTTTCCCAGGTCTCCCACTTGGGTATAGGGTCCCAAGGCCTTGGGGCTGTCCTCAACTGCTTTTCCTGGCCACAAGCAGGGAGCTGGATGGGAAGCAGGGCTGCCAGGACATGAACTGGTGCTTATATGGGATCTTGGCAAGGTGAGGACTTTAGCCACTAGGTTACTGCTACAGTCCCAAAATTCCATATTTTAAAAATTAAAATGAAATTTAATTACAGACAACTTTCAGCAGTTTCACCAGTATAATCTGCAAATACAAACATATTTTTGCAGTCTTCTAAATATAGATCCTTCAGTTTTATTACAGCAGAAGTTCTTTTACCAAATTACCTGAGAAAGGATCCCCTGTAAGAAATATAGAGGGCCACTCTGCTTACTTGTTGCCACTGTGAAACTACTTCTTCCCCCTAAGGTTTGGACTCAGAATTGTCTCACTGACATCTTATTTGTTCACAGCTGATGAATGACCAAGTCAGTATCCACAATTTGAAAGAAAGTATCTATAGTAATCCCTATAATATTATGCATTATTAGGCATATTTCGTAGACTGATTGAATCTATTCATTCATGTTTTTTTTCTTTTATTTCCCCCAAATTGTGAAAAATGCTTTTGTTTAATTTCCATTTTTAATGGATGATTGTTTTCACATAATTAACTAAAACACAGTGAAGACTATACATAGATGGGCATGATTTTTCTAGTGATATCAAGGAATTTGAATACTATTTAACTCAAGGCCTAATGCCAGTTGCTCACTATTTTATCTCTTATTTTGTTTGTTTAAAATATTTAGCTTAAAGGTAGAGTAAGTGATGAAAGATGTTCCCTTTGTTAGTTCATGCTCTAACCGCCCTCAGCAGCCAGGTCTGAAGCATGCAGTATTCAGGAGGTGGGCACTGAATCCTGCTCTCCCAGAGCCCATTACGGGGGCAAGCTTCCACTGCCTTCCGTGACACATTAGCAGAAAGCTGCATTGGAAGCAGAACTGCCAAACCAACATTCCAGGTGGGGATGCCAGCATTGCATGTGGCAGCTTAACTAATTGTGTTGCACCACCAGCCCCTCTTTTATTAGTTTTGTTTGTTCTTTTTATCATACATGTGACTTATTCAATACTCTTAATTGATGCTGTTTCATCCTTTGGTATTAGGTAATTAGGGATTTTTTTCTGTATTGGTAGGGACATTTTTAACTAGAAGTTATCTAGAATTATGTCCATTAAGAATGCAAATATTTACTCTTCTAGATTTCAAGTGTGCAAGGAAGCATATTTTGAGTTGTTGTGAATCCCTCCTAAGGACTAAACGGTAGAAAGCCGATAGCTGTCTATTTTACTATGGGTCTTCGTTAGTTCATCTCAGTTTTAATAAGAACATTCTGTTACACTTCACCTGATTTAATGCCATGTGCATCCATCATATGGTGTCCTTTGTTTACTTTTAAAAGCAATTGTGAAATCATGTGTTCATTTAGAAGACAAGTAGAAAAGGAACACAAATAGTTCAGTATGACATATGTTACTTGCTAAGTAGCAGTATTCATTTCTGTGATATGGAGACATCAATAATGGGGTTATTGTGATGCTTAAATGGAGTAAATAAGAAAACTATATTTAGAGTTAACTATCTGTTTTATTACATGCCTGAAGTAAATAAAAGTGGTCATGCATGAAGGTAAACAAAATTGACCCATTGTATTATGTGGAATGCATGATTTGACATACTAATGCTGATAAACTGTCAACAATATTGTTTCAGTAGAATTTCTATATTTAAAAAGTTTTGATTCTCTGATGTAGAATTATTTTAGGTAGCTTGTTGTAGGAGGGTAATAATTGCTCACCTATTAGTATGTTTTGAAGATTTATAAAAATCTTTAAAAATATTTAAAAATATTTTTAAAATATTTATTGATTTATTTGAAAGGCTTAGTTTTTATAACAAAAAGAGAAAGGGTAGTGGGAGGTAGGGAGGGAGTATAGGTAGTGACAGAAAGAGATGTTCCAGCATAAATTTACTTGCCAAATGACTAAAGCTAGAGCTTGGCCAACCTGAAGCCAGGAGCTAGGATCTTACTCCAGGCCTCCTGCATGGGAGCAAGGGCCCAAGCACCTGGGCCATCTTTGGCTGTTTTCTCACGCACATTGACTGGGAGCTGGATGAGAAGTTGAGCAGCCAAAACACACCCCTGAACTCCTAGGGGATACTAGGTTTGCAGGCAGTGATGTAACACACTACAGCTCAGCACTGGTCCCAATTCGACAATATTAAGATGAAAAACTATAGGGAGTTGATACAATATAAATAAATTAATAAAATTATTTTTGTTAAATTTAGAGCCCCAGTGTTATACTTGTCCCCTGTTTCCAAATAGGCAAGTGTCTATTTTTTTTACTATCTACTTTTTAAAAAAATTATAACAATGACTTAGTGAAATAGAACAAATAAACAAAATATATAGTTTTGTTTACAGATGCTCCTATTAAATGCATTTTAGGCAGTAATATAAGAAAACCAATAGATTGGTACTATTGATATGAACAAAAGTCAAAATTAAGGACAAAATATAAAATATAATGTGATTTTTGAATCACATTATTTCTATATGTAAATCTGATCATTTGTATTGTTAATATCGCTCTAGTCAAGAGATATGCTTTTTCATCTGTGACTGTATGCTTTTCATTATAAAGAGCTGTGCTCTTGCTGATTTGCAAAATCATTTACTTAAATAAACATCTACAAATGATTCAATGTGTTCTTTAAATATTTTTGACAGAGTTTAATATAGATTTCCCTCTCAGTCAAAAACTCATTAATATAAATATCTTCACTTTTTATAATGAAGGTACAAATATAAGAAGTGGTAAAATATAGCTTAATAGACAATAGTATTAGTGAATTGATATTCTCATATTTTTATCATAAGTTTGTTGTTCTTAAGGTGAAAAAAATGCATGTGCAAGGGGCAATTTGCTACAGAGGTAACATTATTAGTTACTCCTCAGTCAATATGGAAAAATCTCAATTTGTTTAGTTTGTAAGTTATTGAAGTTATGGTTGCAAGTCTTAAATATTACATGTTAATTGATATGGTATAGATATGTAAATATGATTCTCAACTTGTTTTTATCCTTTGTAGTTTAAAAGTTTCTGCAGGATATTAGTATCGCCCTGTGTAGTTCTTGAAAAATAAGATCCAATTAACAAATTTTGGGCAAATGTGAGAATCAAGAAGTGATGACTGTTATATTACTTATTTCAACCTGAAATTGCCAAGTCTTATTTGAGTGCAGATCTCAGTGTGTTAATCTCATGGGACAAGTGATATTGTGTGAAATATATTTTGAGCAACAGTTATATTTAAAAGCAATTTTTATTGAAAACATTTTAAATTGTATAAAAGAAAATAAAAATGACAGTACATTGATTCCTTTGGCTTTGATAAGAAAATAATGGTCTGTTGGGTCAGTTGATATTCTGGGAAGGGAAGACACAGTTACCGCAAGTTTCTTGTTAATTTTCACTGTTACAGCATAATTCCTTCATTCTTTTTTTTTAAGATTTATTTTTATTATTTTTTTATTGGAAAGGCAGATATACACAGAGGAGAGACAGAGAGGAAGATCTTCCGTCCAATGTCTCACTCCCCAAGTGAGAGCAACGGCCGATTCTATGCCAGTCCAAAGCCAGGAGCTTCTTCCAGGTCTCCCACGCAGGTGCAGGGTCCCAAAGCTTTGGGCCGTCTTTGACTGCTTTCCCGGGCCACAGGCAGGGAGCTGGAAGGGAAGCGGGGCTGCCGGGATAGAACTGGCACCCATATGGGATCCTGGGCGTGCAAGGCGAGGACCTTAACCACTGCGTCACCGCACAGGGCCCTATTCCTTCATTCTTAAAGAGTAAGAAAGGGAAGGCCGTATTGAAGCCAAAACAATGTTTCTAATGGGAACAATGGTAGAAAATAAAGTTGAAGGTAAACTTACAGAAATAAAATTGCAGTTTTATGTGACAATTTCTTCCATAACCAACTTGAAACATTGCAAGCTTCTGAACAGAATGACTAGCCTTTTCTGTGCAGTCATTCTCTTGGGGAGGACATTGCTTTTTTTCTCTGTGATTTGTTTCCTTAAAAAAAATTCAATGTAAGGAAATCCCTGAGAGTTTTCAATACTGATGTCTTCAAAATCATTATTGCTGCCAAGTTATTTTTTTCCGTATGTCATCTAATCTTTGTATAATTTATAAACGATAACAAAGCAATCAGGCCACATTCATAAAAAGCCCAGTGACACATAATTTAGTTGAATCTGAGTATTAGAATTAATTGCCTCTCTTTGTTCCAAGTTTTAAATCTTAGTAAATGATTCACTGCATGTCATTACAGCTTAATATTTGCATGAAATCACAGTTTAGCTGGCATAATTTAACAGCAATTAAAAAGCTATTTAATTGTCATGCAAATTGGTGTGAGGGCCCTTGAGTAGGAAGGGTGTTGGCTTTGTTCCTTATGAAGTACATACGGGCGGACAGCAAGATAGTTGTAGACACCCATAACATAATTAATACCATTCTTCCTAGTCATGGAAATATAAAAGGAAAATACTTCATGTACTTCCTTATAAATAATAAAAAAGCAGAACCATATGAATATGTCATTCTTAGGACAACATCATTACAATTATGATAACGAATATTTAGCACTCAGGCATTAGTTTAGTTTGAAGGTAAAAAGTATATTTTCTTCTGTATCCAGTCATAATTCACTCCATATTTTTCTTTTGGAGGGGAGACATTTATGCACACACTCAGCAGATTAAGTATCATGAAACCAAATGCCCAGTAACTTCTTACAGAATTTACCCATTGTGTTTTTGTTTCTGGATGTAGGTGATAAAGTATGGGGTTTTCAAAAAGTTCATGGAAATTCCATATTATAAAAAAATAAAATGCATGGATTTCAGATTTTACTGTACCTAAATAAATCCATCCTTTCAATATACTTTTCTATGACCCTTTTGAGTTACCCATTAGGTATGTGTCTGATGTCTCTGCCTCACCAGTTGCTAAAGTAAGGATGTGATACAAAACAAAACAAAAAAAGGGAATATATAACGCATCGTATCTCATGCCTAGTATACAGTCATGCTGGTTATGAATCATGTTATGTTAGATCTCACTGCTCTTTTCCTTGTGCCAATCACCACATTGCCGCCAGATCTTTTTAGAACACATCATGTACATACGTCAGACCTGTCAGTTTCTCACTGAAATATATAGAAAAAGACCTAGATTCAGCACAAATAAACTTAGCAATTTTTCGTGATCCAGGCTTTTCCTATTTCTTCAAACTCAATCCGTGTATTCTCCTTTTTACATTCTACCTCTGGGAATTTTTTACTCTCACTGTTCGAAGACTTTCCTTGATAACGAGAACTATTTAGTTTGATGAATAATAGTCTTTCCACTCCTCTATATGTATCATTTAGCTTCTCTACAAAGCTTTCTCAAAAATCTCAACAAGTATCTTTGTTTCAGCTCCTGTCTTTTTTCCCCTAATATTTATTTATTTATTAGAATGTTGAAGTTACACACAGAGAGGGGGAGACACACATTCACATTCACACACCCACACTCACGGGCCAGGGAGGGGAAAGATCATCATCTACTAGTTAATCTCCTAGATGACCATAATAGTCAGAGCTGGTCAGGCTGGGGCCAAGAACCAGAAACACCAGCTTGGTCTCCCTCATGGTTGGCAGGGACCCAAGCCCTAACCCTCAGGCCATTCTCTGTTACCTTTCCACGGCCATCAACAGCTTACTGCATGCAAAATGGAACATCCAGACTTGACCCAGAGTCTGTATGAGATATAAGTATTGTAGATAGCACCATTTCCTGCTAAGTCACATGCTCCTCCTGTCTTTAAATTATGTAATTTCACTTACTGTAATTTGAATTCTATTTACATGTATTGTGTTTATGATTTCTGCTAAAATATAAATAAGCAGGGACTGCATACTATGGCGTGCTCAAGATCTCACAGAGTGTCTGCCACATTGTAGTCCCCGATGAGATACTTATTTAGTGAATTAGTAATAATAATGTGAAATTTAGCAGAAACATATCAAATATTGGATTTTTTTTTCTGGAAATAATGTTGCACAAAAGTTCTTTCTTGTTATCAAGGCGGTATTCTTTTATTTTTTAAAAAACTATTTTCTAAAAATATTGCTTGAATTTTTTGAATCAAGTCTCCCATAAGTCGTAGATTCAGTAGCGTGTCACATTAGTACAGCATCTGACATGTAGTAGGGCTTCAGGTAAGGTTTATTCAATAATGATACAAAAGTAAGGATTTCTCTTCCCCTTCCAAAATGTTTTCCCTCTTAAATTTGTGGCCATTTATTCTCAACTTTTGGAAAACAAACGCTTAGTGATTTCAGGCATAAAGAATGTGCGGTTTATCTACTAGATGATCAAAATATGAAGACAAAAGGACTGAATTAAATGTGTTTTGTGTGTTAACTATGATGGTATAATTAATCAAATGTAATTAAAGATGTCATGTAATTTAAATAATTTGTGTTACATATTTTTCAGTCAGAAAATTAAAAATATGATTACCATGTTTGTTAGATATGTACTGATGGTTTTATGTAAGATTGTAATTCAGACACAAAATATTAGAATATATATGTATAAATTTTATGTCCAATTAGTCTAAGTACATTGATCCTCTCAAGTCCTTAACATTTGTTTCTTGTAAAAACATTCCAAATCCTGGTTTTAGAAATATACATACTATTATCTATAATCATCCTAGAACCCTAGAATTACTTACTCTTTTCTAGGTTAAAGCTAGAACTTGTCAGTCAAATTTACCCCCACACTCTCACCCCACTTTTCATATTTCTTTATAAAGTTTTCCATCTAGTACTGTGCTTGATTATCCTATACATGTACATTTGTTTTTTAATTGCTTTTCTCTAGGACCACCTTCAGCTCCTAGGAATGTGGCTTTTAACATCAATGAAACAGCCCTTATTTTGGAATGGAGCCCACCAAGTGACACAGGAGGGAGAAAGGATCTCACATACAGTATAATCTGTAAGAAATGTGGCTTAGACAGCAGTCAATGTGAGGACTGTGGTGGAGGCCTCCGCTTCATCCCAAGACACACTGGCCTGATCAACAATTCTGTGATAGTGCTTGACTTTGTGTCTCACGTGAATTACACCTTCGAAATTGAAGCCATGAATGGAGTTTCTGAATTGAGTTTTTCTCCCAAGCCATTCACAGCAATTACAGTGACCACAGATCAAGATGGTAAGTTATAATACTTTTCTGTCAAATCAGACCCGTAAGTCCTTTTGATGCATAATGTCCTTGATGAGTTGATATTCACTTGAGATGAGATGTTTTCTAGTATATAGAGTAGATTTTCTGGTTGTTTCTTTTGTCCTTTTCAAAGTTGCAGAAAGATGTTTTTAGTAATGCTTTCTATCAGTATTAGTTAATAAGACAAAAAATGTCTCTTTCTAATGCATAATGTGTATCTGTTTGCTGTAGCTATATTTCCTAATGAGTAAGTCCATATTACTTATCAAGTGGATGTGACACACATAAAATATTGCTAAATGAATTGAATTTCAATTGCCCCATTTGTGGTGCCATCTGATTTCCACATCAAATAGGCAAATGGTAAGAATTTATTTCAGTTATAACTCATGTCTGTATCATAAAAGCATCACAGCTAACTTAGTTAAATCTGATTCACTCTAAAAAAGAAACAGCAAATGTGTATGTGGAGTATATCAAAAGTGTTTAAGTCATATTTTTAAGGTTTGATAAATTCATTTAAATTCTCTTTGTAGCACTATAGAATATTTTACTGCAATGTATTAAGGCACACTGATAATTTCCATAAGTATATAGTCCCTTTAATTCCTCCATGCTGTAATTATATTGCCTACAGAAAATGCCATAAAAATTTAAAATAGACTCCTTTAGAAAAGTGTTCATAATTACATTTATATGTGAGTGATTGCCTTATAAACAAAGTATTCAGATGAGCACATATTAATAAGACCCAATTATATAAATAAAACTATTCTTATCCAGTGTTTTAGTTTGCTAGGGACAGCCATTACAGATACCAAAGATTAAATGACTTAAAAGCATGGATTATCTTGGAGCTCTTGAGGATAGAATTCTATGTGGGCAAATTTGATTCATATTGAGGCCTCTGTTCTTGTCTTGCAAATGGCCAGTTTGGATTGTATCTTCTTTGAAAGGTTGCTCTTCTTTTGTGTCTAATCTCATTATCTCTTATAATGTTTAAGTCAGTCTTACATGCTGAGTGTCTATTAATATGATCCCATTTTGTCTGAATTCTTTGGTAATGACACAACCTCCAAAATTCTATCTGGGGGTTAGGACTCTGATGTATGAATTTGGGATAAAGGGCACAATTTAGCTTAGAACATGTAGACTGAGATAGCATTTGGTATTACTTAAAAATATATTAAATATATTTAAATACTATTTAGCAATATAAATGGAGGGTCTATTGATACATGATACACTCAACCTGGAAGAAGCTCAGAGGCACTAGGCTGAGATAAAAAGCCATCTCAGAAGGAGACATACACTATGATTACACATACATATCATGCATATTATACAGAAGGAGAATAAGTGGATGCTGTCCATTGGTTAGAGATTTGGGGAGAGGCCAGTGTCACTGGGAATGAATTATAGATAAGTCCTGTGTTGATGATAGGAAACAGTGTATGTGATAAATCGTACAGTATTGCACATATATACAAGCTATGTAGATTGTGCCAATGTTTTCCTGGTTTTCTTGTTTGAAGCTGTGAATATGTTAATATTTAGAAAGTCTTGTAGAGGTATACCGGACATTCCTGTATTTTTTATTTTTGCAAATTTCTTTGTGCCTTACCTACATCTAAGTGCAGCATTAGTAACATTATATTCCTATGAACTACAAGAAAAAAACTAACATTCTAGTAAAGATATTAAATTCATATGAATTCTTTGTTCAAAAAATTATTTATTCAGTTTGCCAATACTCCTCAGAAATGCCTCTAGTAACTAAAGCCAAGCAAATAGTATTCGCAATCACAGTCTGTGTATTTACTATACAATTTTCCCCTTCATTTAACAAATAGCTCTACATCATAGAATTTTCTTTCTTGCTGATTGTTGTGAACCCTTATTTCCTTATTCCTGATGCTGTTTTCTTTTGTCTCGAAAAACTGTGTCTAATGTATTGTTAGAATAAAGCAAACTAAGGTGTCTTATACCTCTCTGCTTTAACAGGTTGTATTTACCATTTATTTACTACTTATTTACTTTTTTCTACACAAAAAAAGAAATGTCTTTTTAGAAAAAAAATTATTTATTTTAATTTGAAAGACAGATTTACAAAGAGGAGAGATAGGAAGAAAGATCTTCCATCTGCTGATAAATTCCCCAAGTGACCATAACAGCCAGAGATGAATTGAACATAGGACAGGAGCAAGAGCTTTATTAGGGTCTCCCACATGGGTGTAGGGGCCCAAAGATCTGAGCCATCTTCTGCTTTCCCAGTCCAGAATCAGGGAGCTGGATCAGAACTATATCCAGTATTCAAACCTACAAACAGGCGCCCATGTAGGATGCTAACACTGCTGGCAGAGGATTGGCTTGCAACAGCCCTCAAAAAGGTACTCCATCTTCTTTTTCACCCCCAGCTAATGACCACAACAGTCAGGATTGGTTCCGGCTTTATCCAGGAACCCAGAAGTTAATGTCTGTCTTCAGTTTGGGGTTGCAGAGGCAAGAGCCATTGAACCACCATGTACCTCGTCTAAGATTGCATTAGTAGAAAATTGGAATCAGAAGCCAAGTAGGCCAGACTGAAAACAGGATTCTGACATGGCACAGTGTAGGAGGTCCTGGGGGTAAGGGGATTCATGAATCTTCTTGAATTTCTCTGTCACAATGCACACCTCTGCATGTTCATCTCAGATATTTATTGCTATTACTTGATCAAGAAACACAACCCAGTATTACCATCCTTAACTATAGGGCAAAATAATTAAATAGGAGCCAAAATTTATGTATTACTGTAAATATTTGTGGAATGGTGAGTATTAGAATGTATTAGGTTAAGCCAATGTCTGGGATACTCAAATCCTATATTTGAATTCCTGCTCTATTTCCTGACTCCACACTTCCCATTCAACTCCCTGCTAAATATCTTTGGGTGGCAGCAAATGCTACTTACTTGGAAAATGTTGCTGTGGTTTGGCTTGACCAAGTTGCACAGTTGCAGGCATTTGGGAAGTTAACCATCAAATGGAAGATCTTATACTGCCTCTCCCTCCAATTTCCCTGTCTCTCAAACTTTTAAATAAGAAAAAATAGCTTATCAATATGGCAATACATATCATAACATCATATTTGCATATATCAATCTTTCATGCTAGAATTGCAAGAGTTAATTTAGTCTATTTTACACATATTAGCAAGAATATAAATGATCTTTCATATTTTAAAAAGGTGGTTGATTATATACTGGTATATGCAAAAGAATGTTTTAAATGTGAAATAAGATGAAGTGATCATATTAAAACTGTAATATGAAAGGATGATATCATTAAGCAATTCTCGACAACTCTGTCTTTGTTGAAGAATATTTTTATTATAATCAACTCAGTTTGACTTTGTTGGATACAACATGAGATAGAGAGAAATTTGCCATATGCTTGTCTATTCAAGACTGGACCATTCCAAAGCCACAAGACTAGAATTCTATCCGCATTTCCCAAGTTAGTGGTTGGGGTCCATGTACTTGAGTTAGTCATCTTCATTGTTTCCCCAGGAATGATTTAGCAGGAAGTAGGGATGGGAATGGAGTACTAGCACAGGAACCCACACTCATATGGCATGATAGTTTCTCATCTCAAGGTTAGGGACACAACACTCAACACACATACTGGCCCCATGAAATAATGTTGAGTGATGCCAAGAAGGCATCAATGGAAATCACATAAATGAAACCACGAATATTCCAGGAAAATGTAATATGTGGATTTGTAAGTTATTCTTTCCAAAGGAATCAGAGCCCGAAGTTGAATTTTAGCAAGTTTATAGAAATTTTTTAATAGAGTATAAATTTTGGGCTCAGAACTAAAGTGCATTATATATTAACTTTTTATAAGATCATTTTACTACTAGAAACAGAGGTAGGATTTCCCATAATTCCACTTGATGTTTCTTTGGCAATTTTATTTCAAGTAGCTTGAGAGTTACTTCCCAAAATTATCTAATCGCACAATGGAACTGAGAAGATAAAACTAATGTTTTCCTTATCTGTAGTTTACATATCTTAAAGTGGAAAAGTTATCCATGCACTGTGGATTTATCTGAAAGTCTGGTGGAGGCAACTAGTAACAAAAAATTTTGCATCTATTTCTTTACAATCATGATTAGTTAGGACAATTTCAGACTACTCTGAGACCCTTTGTTCTTCAGATCTGAGGACAAGGATTGGTTGTCCAGATCAAATAGCATGTCAAATATGTGAATTTGGAGAATGAGCTAAGAGTTCACCTAAAAGTCGAAAACTAGAGTACACATCCAAAGGCAGTTGGATTTACTAAGAGAAACAGCTATTTAACAAAAGAGTCTGATATTTTACCAGAACTATACATTGAAAGAAAAAAATCATTAGAACATTAACATTGCTCAGGTAGCACATGTGTGAGTGTGGAAATAAAATGTTATGGGTCAATAGTATGGAAACTTGCTTGAATCATGTTCTTAATATTCTATGTATATACAATTTGAAACATGAAAACAGAAGGATTTATGTTGATTTATCCTCTTTGATGTACCTGATTGTATTTTTTTCTCACATTTGGGGGCCCTTATGGCTATCATATTAAACAACCATGAATTATTTGATGTATGCTTACAATTAAACACATGTAAAAAATCAATTTCACAAATTATAGTATTAGAAATATAAATTTCACAGCTGCTTTGCGATAAATCTTTATTAACTTCTACAATTCATCTGTGCTAAATAAGCAACCTTCTGTCACCATAGTTTATTTAAATGTTCTTGAATGGTGTTTCATTTAAAGAACAGAGCAAGAAAGCAACACCTAGAAAATATTTAATTTCAATCTTTGGTTCATGCTAGAAAAAGCTAGGGTGTGTAGTTCAGTCAAAAGTAATTATTCAAGAAAAAAACAGCAAAGGAATATGTTAAGCATGGATAATCAACCTGGAACAAATTGTGTTTATAGGTATTCTGACAAGTGAAACAATCTTGAAGAACCATGTCCAAAGTGAAATATGGGCCAAATTACAAACCAATTCTGCTGATATTTGCTAAAGGTTCTCTAAAGACATTATTGTCAAAAGCAAGTTGTCCAATGCATTGTTTTTTCAAAATAGGCATTCAAAAGCCCTGCCTCAACCCTTGAGTGATGATTCTGCATAGATCTGTCTTACATTCAAATTTTGATTATACATTTTGTATATTTACTTTGGCAGCAATAGTTAATTGAACTGACATAGAAAATAAATTTAAGTCTCCGTGTATTTATAAACTAGAGAGGTCTATCTGATTTACAGTTTATGGCATTTTGGAAATACATCCTATTTCAATGCCAACCATTTTGCATACTGCTACAGTAGACAATTTGAGATACAGTAAACATTCCTTCCTGTTCATTTCTGTGTTTCAGTATATTTTATCTGTGAATAGCTTTCACAAACCTCACTGGATTTCAAAACTGTTTATAAATTACATATTCAAAATCTACTCTGTGTTAAAGTATGAAATTTTCCCACCTCAGGAAAAGTGTAATTCCCCTCAATAGTGAACTGAATATTTTATTTATGGAAGATAATTGAAATATCAATTATTACTAAATAATTTTATTTTCCAGCCAAATATTAAATTATGAAAGAATTTGTGTTTTAACTTATTTTTTTTAATCTGGAGCAATAAAAATTAATCTCAAGTCTAGCATATTTTTATGATGCAGATCTTTTGATAATAGGAAAAAAACTTATACCCTGGTGAATGATCTACTAAGAACTTGTTAGTGACACAACTCCTCATCCACAGAAGTAGATATTGAACAGCTCTTCTAGACAGGTGTATAACGCTGCACACATTATTATCTCACTGGGCTATAGTCATTATTTTAACAATTTATCTTTCTAGTCGATGCACAGGCTTTCTGAAAGAAAGAGTGATGCTGTTTGACTAAGAAAAGCCTTCATTTATTTTGTTTGCAACTTAATCTCACTTGATTGTATTAATTTCTGGAAGATCTCTCATTTATTCAAAAATATTTTTGAGTAAATAATTACTATATGCAAGGAACTTTTCAACGTTCTGTATCAATAGAGATACAGCAGAAAAAGAATAAACATTGTTAGCAGTGACACTGCTTTCATAGACCTATTTTAATGTCAAATACTGAAATGTGCTGTGAAGAACTAAGCAGACTTGTATTTCTTCTTTTGAGAACTGTTTAAGTACTTTGTCTATTTCTGAACTGGATTGGTTGACTTTTCTTGAGCTTTTGAGGTGCTGATATATTCTGGATCGTAATCCTTTGTTATATAAATAGCTTGCATATATCTTCTTCTGTTCTGTCAGATGTGTCTTCACCTAGTTCCTTTGCTGTACAGAAGTCTCTGAGTTTAATAGAATCCTATTCATCTTGTTTTGTTTTTGTTACCTGCACTTTTCAGGTTTTATATAAGAAATCACCACCTACCCTTATATCCTGAATTGTTTCCCCTGTTTTATTCCAGCAGTTTCATAGTTTCATGACTTACCTCTTATATCTTTGATTCATATTTAACTAATAGTACATACCACCAAAAAAAAAAAAGCTCAGTGTCATTAGCAGAAAAAAAAAAAAAAGCAATTCAAAAACACAATGACATATTATCTTACCTCTGCCAGAATGGCTATTATCAAAAAGAAAATAACAAACATTTCCAAAGATGTTGAGAACGAATTCTTACACTCTATTGGTAAAAATGCAAATTAATGACTTCACTATGGAAAATAGTATGAAAATTTCCTCTAAAATCTAGAAGTAAAACTGCCATTTGATCTGGTAATCCTACTACTGAATAGATAGATAGATAGATAGATAGATAGATAGAGTTTAGATATATAGATATAGATATAGATAGGTATGAATCATTGTATCCTTTCCACAGTCCCCAGCAAAGATTCTGATCATGTTGTTTGTAATCCCCAAGAAAACTTAAAAGAAAGCTGTCTTGTTGTCTGGAGCTCTTACTATTCTACAAATGTAGGAGGAGGGTGTCCTCGAATTCATTGCAGTAGGAACCCACATAGGTGGCAATAATGTTGACATCCAAATGGAGCAGTATCTCTATAAACGGTAGAGTGACGACATCTACATCATGAATCTGAAGAGGACCTGGAAGAAGCCTCTTTGAGAAACAGGTTCCATTGTTTCCATTGAAAATTCTTGGTATCAGAGTCATATATTCTGGGAACACTTACCAGAGAGCTGTATTTCTGTGACTGAAGCCACATCTGTTGCTAACCGATTTAAATCTGGAACTTTCACCAGCCAGATTCAGAGCTTTCTGGGAGCCAATTTTCTGGTAGTTAATGAAACTGGGGTTGACCACCAAACTCTGACAAAGGAATTTCTTGTGAACCTGGGTATAATTGCTCTGCATTATTATTTTCCAATGTGCCATACAGACATTGCCATTGCATGCCACAACCAAGGACTTTACTGTGTGGGTCAGATATGATGGATGTTGATCCAGGAAGTTCTGTGCATGTATGCTCCAGGAGTCCATGCCTGATCTTGGCTTCCACAGAGATCAGAAAGAGAATGAAAAGGAAGAAGAGGACACTGCTATGACCTTCCGTGGTCAGGAAGGGATTACACAATGAATATACTGCCCCAGCTCCTGACTTTACTGCTAGTTCACTTGAGATTGCAGATTGGGATGTGCACGTGACATTTCTGCCTATTCAGTAGTTCCCTGTTGAAATGTGGAGTGCCCAGCTCACTAATGAACACTGCTCAGCAGCTTCCCATTGTCCAGGCCACTGAATCGGAAGGACACCACTGGTTGGTTTTAAGCTGCTCTTCACGTGCTGTACAACAAAAGGTGAAAGAAGTCAACAAACAGTAATACCAGTTTCAAAGAAAGGAAGGTAGGAAACAAAGCAGAGGAAGGGGAGTGAAGGAAGGACAGGAGAGAAAGAGAAAGAAAAAAAAAGAAAAAAGAAAAAAGTAATCATTTTATCAGATAGCTGATCCACCATATTTACTGCAGCACTGTTCAAACTAGCCCAAACAGGACCAACCAAAATATTTTTCGTCAGCTGAGTGTGATTTTTTTTTTGTAATTTGTTGTACGGCATTATTGTGTTTTTAACTACGTTATTTGTAATTTTTAAGAGAATATTATTTTACTTACTTGAAAGGCACATTGGGGCCCGGCACGATAGTATAGCAGGTAACGTCCTGGCCTTGAGTGTGCCAGGATCCCATACAGGTGCCGGTTCTAATTCCGGTGGTTCTGCTTCCCGTCCAACTCCATCCCTGTGGCCTGGGAATGTAGTCGAGGACGGTACAAAGAATTGGGACCCTGCAGCCACATGGGAGATCCAGAAGCTCCTGGCTCCTGGCTTCAGATTGGCTCAGCTCCAGCTGTTGCAGCCGCTTAGGGAGTGAACCATTGATGGAAGACCTTCCACTCTGTGTCCCCTCCTCTCCTCTCTGTATATCTGCCTTTCCAATAAAAATAAATAAATCTTTTATTAAAAAAAAGGCAAAGTTACAGGAAGTTAAACTGGGACAGATAGATAAAGTAGCTCTTGCATCCACTGCTTCACTCCCCAAACAGCTGCAATGGCTTGTGGCTGGCCAAGCCAAAGCCAGGAGACAGGCTCTTTTCCTCATCTTCCACATGGTGGCAGGGCTCCAAGTACCTGGACTGTTCTTTGCTATTTTCCCAGGTGCATCATCTGTAAGCTAGACTGCAAGTGGGACAACCAGGATTGAACCAGTGCTCATATGGAGTGTCATGGTGCTGGTCCCTGTTTTCAACTCTCACTCAGAAGGGCAGGAGAAAGTCAGATTGGTATATCTAGGTTTTATGGCTTACTTGGGAGAAGAGGAGTTGTAGTTTCTTTGACCTCATGTTTTTTTTTTCAATTTATTTGCTTAGATTTATTTTATTTTTATTTCATAGCCTTCATTTTTATTATTATCATTTTATGATACAGTTCCGTAGGCCCTGGGATTTCCCACACTCTCTCTGCTCTTCCCTCCTCCCTCACTGAGTTCCCCTATATTACTATACTATACTATACTATACTATACTATACTATACTATACTATACTATACTATACTATACTATACTTCTTCATACACAGTCATATGTCCATCATTGCAGGCATGGACAATGGCAGAGTCCAGGTTCCTATTGTCAAGACATAATAACCAGTTTCATTGGGAGTCCATCTTTGGTCTAGAAGTAAAGATGCATACTACATTGTATCCTCACGTCTGGATATGACAGTCTCCATTACAGTTACTATATACCTCCTTAAATGAAAAATCACAATACAAAATCAACAACAGGAAGGAAAATAGAAATTTACAATGCCATGAAGTTGAATAGAACAACAAGGAAAGCTTGGTCAGCATGGACTCACACATACCTTACTAGGTAGGACACAAAGAGTAAGTACTCCTCACCAAGGTATTGAAGATTTCTCTGCACACCCCTCCTATAACTGTTTTGTACCTCAATTGTTGAAATGTCAATGGAGTAGTCACAGGAGGCATGCCGTTTTAATTTTTCTTTACTGTGGAAGATTTTTATTTCATTTTCAAAGACAAAGGAAAGTTTTGCTGGGTACCTTATCCTGGGCTGACAATTTTTTGCTTTTAGAATCTGGAATATGTCACTCTATTCTCTTCTGGTCTGTAGAGTTTCCTGTGAGATGTCTCCTGTGAGTTTAATTGACGATCCTTTATATGTGAGTTGATTTTTTTTCAAGTGCATTTTTAGGGATCTTTTCCTTATGTTGGATTGAAGAGAGCTTAGTTATCATGTATCTTGGTGAAGATCGCTTTTGGTCAATTCTGCTGGGAGTTCTGTGCCCCTCCTGGATGTTGTTTCCCAATTCTTTCTCTAGATTAGGGAAATTTTCCTTTATTATTTCATTGAATACATTTTTAATTCCAGTTTCTCTTTCTGCACCTTCTGGGACTCCCATAACTCTTATATTTGGCCTTTTAACAGTGTCTTTCAATTCTTGAATAATTTTTTTTTTAGCTTGACCCAGCTCTGCTTCCAGCTTTTTCTTTGTTTTCCCCAGTGACCAGAAATATCTTCTAATTCTGAGATTCTCTCTTCTGCATCCTTCATTCTTCATTTCTGATATATCAGCTTTCCTTTGATTCACTGCTGTTATTTGCTGTGTAACAGATTCCTTAAATTCCTTGAATGCCTGCTTTATGTACTTCTCATTGTTGATAAGAAGCTTTATAACAAGTGTTTTAAATTCTGTATCCCCCATCTTCTCGATGTCTTCCTCAGTTAACTCTTAGGGTGGCAAAGTTTTTTGCTCCTTTGCAGGGCAGTCTTCAGTAATATTCATTGTGCCACTATCTTTTTACTCTTGATCATTGTATTTCTGGTTATCAGAGTCTTTTCCTTGGGGCAGGTTTCTATGCTCTGTAACCCATAGATCTACAGTTTATTTTACTTATTGCAGTTGGTACATGGTTCTTTGTTTGCAGTCACTTGTGCCACTCCCTCCAGTGAGTTCCAGGTCTGGGTTCTTATGTTACATTTCCACCATCATCTCCGTAGCCCCAATTCCTGACTCACCAGTCTCTACCTCCTGTGTTATCATGCTGAGGCTGCACCTTGTCTGTACAACCTTTCTTCCACTTCCAGTTGGAGCAGGTCCCAGGATTAGGGAGACACCAGGTGTCCTATACAGATAAGTTGTTGTTGGTACTGATCTTGCTGGAACATGGCCGTTAAGTCTGAGGGCCACATGAACCTATTTTGACCTGTACAATGCCCAAGTCAGTATTACTTTCCTCTTGGACCACTGCAACATCGAGTTCAGTGAGTTCACTCCCAGCTCAGTACATGCACAGCTCACTGTTGTCCCTGCAGTCTTAAAGTTTTTCCACACTGTACAAAATGGCACCCAATTCGGCTCTTCTGGGGTGGACTGGGTTGTAAAATTCACCCTGTTTCTGCACTGCCCGTCTGAAACCTGCTGCTCTGTCTCTGCTCCTGGTCAAGTCAAACAGACCAGCAGTCTGACCAGTCTGACCAGTCTGACCAGTCTGAGTTTAGCTCCAGAACTCCCAGTAAACATCCCTTTTTGCCTTGCTGCTTGTGGAATTCCTGCTGCTGGTGGAGTTTAGATCGTGGCTCTGAATGTTGCTGGGGTATCAGTCACTGCAACACCACACCATTGTGTCTGCTGCTTTCCTGTGTCTATCACAGTTAGTGAATGTGTTCAAAGGATGTGGTTATGGTCATCTTAGGACGCTGCTTAAAGTTAGCCACCAGCTTTCTGTCCTGGGAAAGCCGAGAGAGTGCCAGAGCAATGGAAGCATGCCACCGAGAGAGCTGAATGGTTTTTTTTAAAAGCAAAATATTATTCCACTAGGAAAAATGAAAATTTGGAGGATTTTTTCCTGCAAAATTAATGAACCTGGAGAGCACCAGACTGAGTCAAATAACAGACACAGTATAGCATGTATGGCGCTCTCCCTAATTTCTGGGAATGAAAAAAATGTTGAATATGTTCTCAACATGAACAAAAATATTGAATAGTACAGTCTGGGTGGCATGGAGGAATGAAAGGAGTTTGGGTAGTGAAGAATGGGGAAGATAATTTTAGTTCATTAATTATGATAAATATGTTCATATGAAATGCTAATAGGAGAAATAAGGTCATCACCTTATTTATATGGAAACTATATATTATTATTTCATACATTTTGTAAATTTAATTTTTTTTAAATGTAAATGTTTGTAAATTTAATTATGCAGCAAAATAGATTTTAAATGACAGGAGATCATTGTTTTACACCAAAATTAAAAAAAAAAATGCTTCCTTGAGAACGTGGTACTTGAGCAAATCACAACTTGAGAACTCAGACTAAATATAAATGAAGACTATTCTGGGTAATTGACATAAAAATATTAGAGCTTAGATTCAGACAAGTCTAATCTGGAAAATAACAAAAAGAATGACTGCATGTGTATTTTTTAGCCTGTATTAACTAGTCTGCCCCCTCCATCCTGGCCTTTGTATGCATTGGTGGATGTTGCATTCCAGCCCAATGTACACCGTATACTTGGGTGTAACTGTGGGTGCTGCAGCCTGGACCAGCCTGGACTGTTCCCAACCCTAGTGCCTATGAGTGTAGGGGGATTCCGTGGTCATGCCTAGTTCAGCTTGTCACCACCCTCAGCTGTTATTTCAGCTAACCAACAGATATTGCAGTTCCATGGGGGTGGACCTACATAGCCCCCATAAAGACTGCCCCCAGACATGGTTCTTTCATATGGTAGTTAGTGTTATAGACCAGCATAAAATGTCCTGTTCCTTGTTCTGACTCATTTATGGGTACTGTAATCTAGCGCTGCCAGATAGCCCCCAGTCCTGGCTTCTTTGTGCATTGGTGGGTGGTAGTCAATGGTGACTTATGCTAACTAGCCCAACTCAGGTCTCCCACTTGGGCAGGTGCATCAGTCTGACCCAGAAAGGTTCTTGTACTTCCTCCCTGCAAACTGCTCATTCTCAGCCCCCTCACTTCCCTGCAAGTATATCCCCCAGAAGTCATTCCTCTCCTGCAACAGAGACCCTCAGCAGTCCTCCTTCCCACACATTCCTACACATCCTTCCCTGAGCAATCCATAGTCCCTGTGCCCAGGAGCACATGGGTTCCCCAGGCCAGTCTTCCCAAGCCCAGTCTTCTGGTGATGTGAAATGCTGGCCTGGCACTTTGCCTCCACCAGAGACCCAAGATCATTGACAATTTCCCAGACCCAGTCCTCTGGCACATGTGTAAGCAGGTCTGGACCTTACCTCTCCACTCCTCTGGGACACAGGTGTGTGCATGAAACCCCAGGCATGGCCCATGGAGAATACCACACTAGCCTGGGACCTTTCTCTCCTCCGCTTACTCTTGGGACAGAAACATGTGCTCGCTCTCAGAATCACTTCAATAGACCCCAGAATGAATCCCCAGACCCCAATGGTCATGGAAGAGAGCAAAGCCACTGGCAACTATGGCTCTACAAATGCCAAAATGTTTTAGATTCTTTAAAAATAAATCTAGTTATCAGATGCTTAACTGGATTGAAGACAAATGTATGTGGCCATATTCTGCACCATCTACAGCCAGTACAATAAAAGGCTCTGCTTTATGTTTAGTCAAATGTCTAGCAAACTGCTTAGTCCAGTTGCAATTAAGTCTTTCGTTTTGAAACTGTCGGTTTGATTTTCTTAACAAAACTCTACCTACAAAGCAAATCGATTTATTTGGATCAGTGATTTACGTAGCTGATTAACATATGGTTAATGTTAACCTTTAAAAATATATATCCTCCATAAATCTCTTACTTTGATGTAAATATGAATAAGTGTATGCCAATCTATATAAATAAAACTAGATTATTCTTATCATTATTTACAGGTGGGTTTACATTATTTCTTTAAGTTTTATATATTTTAATTTAAAAGACTAATTTATAGACAGAGGGAGTGATAGAAACAGAAGATAGTTCATCTTCTGGATCGCTCCCCAAATGGCCATAATGAGCAGAGCTGAGCGGATCTGGAGCTAGGAGCTTCTTATGAATCGTCCATTTGGGTTCAGGGTACCAAAAACTTGGGATATTCTCTGCTAATTCTCAGGCCATAGGCAGAGAGTTGGCTTAAAAAATTGGTACTTATTTTAAATATGATGATTCTTAATTCTTAATAAGCTCAGGACTGAAAACTAATCATTGACCTTTTCATCAAACTGAAATGCTGTGCAGTACCTTTAGATCAAACAGGTTTTTTTTTTTTATCCATATATTCCATAGCACTTTTCTATTTGGATTTAATTCTAAAACAGACAGTTCCCAGCTGCATAACTTGTGATGTGTAACAGCAATTTGTGAAAAAGCAGGAAGCAGCAGTATAAAACGTACTAAGATGTAAAACTCTTTCCTTCTGTGATTTTGCTTTCATTCTCACCTTGTCATGGTGCTTTTTATTGCCACTTAATGTTCTAAGTGATAAAAAATTAAAATTGAAATTATTAGCACAGATTTTACCATTTACCCCTGTAATACTCAAGTCAGTTTTGAATTCAATTAAAATAATATTAAGCTCATTTACAGAACTATTGAAATATAAAATTATTTTTTAGTGGCTACTACTATTTACAACCTCCTGCCTCCAAGAGTGTTTCACTTGAGTAGAATAAAAACAGAAAATGTAATCCATACTTAGAAAGACTGGAAAGAAGGGAGTGCACTCACTCTACCCCGCACGGAGGCTGCTCAAAGAGAATCCTGTGTATCAAAGGCTACTTGAGCTGGAGAAGGGAACATGTCCAATGTCCCAGGGCCCTGCCTCCTGTCTCTATTTTACATCTCAATTTAATAGTGGTGAAATCCACAAGTGGAAGTATTTAAAGCCAACAAGTATCTGCTAAATGATTGCATGGATTGGGTGCATGGCTTCTACACATGAAGATATGACAGCTCAGCACACACACAGAGCCAGTTTCAGAGCCAGCAGACCCAATTTGGGTTTTTCTTGAAGGTTATATCTGCTGAAGACATTGCAAGCCCAGGAATGTATTCCTCTCTTTACTGAGTCCCACATACTTATATAACCCAAGGTAACTATGACACAAATCATGGGACAGACCTAGAGACAGAAACCCTTTATGGCTGAGAGTTGGGAAATCCGTCAGGGAGAAGCCATTTTATGCATATGGTAGTATATTCAGAGGCTAGACCTTACCCAGAGATTGAACTTCTTTTGAGCCATGTTCTGTTGTCTCATTAGAGTTCACATAACAAAATATAGGTACAAAAGGAAAAAATTAAGAATTTCAAGGTGACAATAGCTGGATATTTAACCCTAAGTGACTTGGAGAAGCTGTACACCTGCACAAAGCACAGCTCATGAAGCTTGCCTCTCAGAACGTTTTACAATGTAGTAATGCCACCGATGCCCCGTTTAGTTCTGCAAATGTTTTTTTCAGTGTCTAAGACATACCAGATACACTGCTTTGTGTCCTGTAGTAAAAGATTCACATTGGAAATATTGTACCTGCTAGGAATCAGCCTTTCATTCCTTTTTTTAAAAAAAAATTTAATTCGTTTTATTACTGTATGATACAATTCTGTAGGCTCTCCCACAGCCTTTCATTCTTTAAGATATGAAAGTGAAAACTTACTAAGTAAAAAAGAACTAATTAGATATATAGTATCTGGAGATATATAGTATCTGGCTCAATATGTATTTCAAGCATTTAGCACCTGTTACTGGTTAGTATACAACTCCTTAAAATGTATCAAGTAATATGTGATTAAATATTAATATGACAGGGTGTGAATGTTGACATTTCACTTAGCTATTTTTGTGAAAGAAAGCCTCCTGCCTGACCACACATTTATTCTGAGAGGCAGCTAACAATGCTTATAGCAATAAAAGATTAAAGTAAACAATAAAAATAAACTGAAAGTCTGTTAATTTTTTTAGTGAAATTCTGATTATTTTGATGTACTGATAGACTCACGTTAGCAATACCTTTGTGCTCCACTGTCTGTCTTCATTCCTCATCACTTCTGTGGAGTACTTAAGACAGAAATAGCTATTTGTCTTCAAAATAATTATAATTTTCCCTACTTATTTCTTACATAATTTTTCATCAGAGAGAATAAGTATTACAAGGAGGATAAAATAGATGTAAAAAAAATTTATGTAAATGGAATAGAAAAGTGAGACAAATAACTTGAAATCATTCAGGATTTTAAAAAGATTTATTTATTTTTATTACAAAGTCAGATATATAGAAAGAGAAGGAGAGACAGAGAGGAAGATCTTCCATCCATTGATTCACTCCCTAAGTGACCACAATGGGCAGTGCTGAGTCGATCCAAAGCCAGGAACCAGGAGCTCTCCCAGGTCTCCCACATTGGTGCAGAGTCCCCAGGCCACAAGCAGGATTAGAACCGGTGCCCATATGGGATCGCAGTGCATTCAAGGCAAGGACTTGAGCAGCTAGGCCACCACACCAGGCCCCATTTAGCTTTTTTTTTTTAATGACATGCATTTTCCATGATGTTTTTGAAGACCTCTCACATATTTATACCATAGCTCATTTTGATGTTTTGAAAAATCACTAAATCTTTAATGTATTTGTTACTTTCTCCTTTAAAATGCTCATGTAAAAGAATATCCTCCTCCATTTTAAGATTCTGTTTCAAGGCCTTATATAAACAGTAAACGATTCACTACTTCCTGGGAGTTTAGACTGTATAGTGAAAAGTTTAATAGTTAAACCCTAATTTGTAATTTGATATATTAAAGCATTTTATTATTCTTCATTAACAACCTGAGTAGAGCACAGGAATTGCAGAGATTCCTGAAAGTGGGAATTAGGATCCTCATTCTGTGTTTCTAAGGATAAATATTTAGTGTACTGAGAAGTTTTGAATATTTAAAAGGTACAACTACTATTTTTATTATCCCTTTTACCAAATCTAAACTATGGATATAAAAGAATAAGCTCTATTTTAAAATCTAATTGCTAAATATTCAAATATAAACTAACTGGTATGCAAAATTACTTCCTAAAATAAGCAATTTTCCATGACCTGAATTTTCTTACCCTAACTGCTCATTTTAATTTTAAGGAATATTTTTCATAAAGTTATAAGAGTCTCTGGAGAATGTGGATATAGGTATTAATCATCAACAAGGATGTACTTAGAGATTCTTCACATAATTTTTATTTTTTCTCCTATTTCAAAGAATTCTAATAATTTTGAATTCTCTGGTATCTTTTAAAAACTCTGGTTTCTTTTAGCTTGGCATCAGATATATCTTATGAAAAAAATATTTCTGCTGCCAGTGTAAGTGTTAAATTGTTTAAGAGAAAAGAGCAAATTCAAGTTGTGTTTCAGGAGACAGAAGATGACAGAGATCAGTACTCTCTGTGTCTTCACTATTTGCAGGCAGTAAGAACATTATACTTATGCCATTTTACTTATTTCCGGTTTTAAAATTTATCATGCAACTTCTGTGCTTCAACTTGCCTTTCTTATATACTGCAGAAGTAATATGCATGACTGCTCACAATTATTAAAGGGAGGGAAAGAGCAGTGACAATATATCAGACAGGATTCTTCATGATGTGGATTTGAGTGCATTTCAAGACACTGTGAGAGCCTACTGATCATTCTTATAAGTAAGTGCTTTGAAAATACAAGGCTTTGTTAGGTTGCTTTACTGTTTTGTGGCAGATTTTTTTAAAAAGTTTTATTTAAATGAAAGGGTGGAGAACTGAAAGAGGAAGAGATTCCACCATTCTGTCTACTGGTTCACTCCCCTAAAGAGCTGCCACCACCAGGGCTGGACCAGGAAGAAGCCAGCAGCTTGGAACCCTATCAGGTTTCCCCTGTGAATGCAGAGACCAAGCACCATCTGCTGCTTTTCTTAACCCACTGTATCAAAATACTGACAACTTTTCCAAACCTTTACTGCAGCCACCATGAACATTCTGACAATAACAATCCTCCAGTGAGCATTCAGAAAAATGGAGGACAAATGAAAGTAACAGCATTGTCCTAAATAATGTGCAGTTATTATTGTTGAAGAAATATTAACTTAAAATGGTTTTTGCCTCAAGTTCTAAAAGTTTCAATAATACTTTCTAGACATCCAATGCATTTGTGTTATGTATTGAAAATGCATCAGTTGCTAAGATAATGGCATCACATAATTGAAAAATATATTGCTGTTCTATTTGTATAAAGCAACTTTTTTTAAAGATTTATTTTTTATTATTTTTTATTGGAAAGGCAGATATACAGAGAGGAGAGACAGAGAGGAAGGTCTTCCGTCCGATGATTCACTCCCCAAGTGAGCGCAATGGCCGATGCTATGCCGATCTGAAGCCAGAAGCCTCTTCCGGGTCTCCCATGCGGGTGCAGGGTCCCAAAGCTTTGGGCCATCCTCGACTGCTTTGCTGGGCTACAGGCAGGGAGCTGGAAGGGAAGCGGGGCTGCCGGGACTAGAACTGACGCCCATATGGGATCCTGGGCGTGCAAGGCGAGGACCTTAACCACTTGTGCCACTGCGCTGGGCCCTAAAGCAACTTTTTAACATGGACTCTCACACAGAAATGTTCCGTTAAGGGGCCAGTGCAATGCCTCAACTAGCTAATCCTCTGCCTGCAAACTCTGGCATCCCACATGGGCACTGGTTAATTTCCCAGCTCCTCTACTTTGATCCAGCTCCCTTTCCATGCCCTGGTAAAGCAGTGTAGTTCCCTCATGGGAAACCAGAAGAGGCTTCTGGCACCTGGCTTTGGATCGACTCAACTCCAGCTGTTGCAGCATTTGGTGAATCAACCAGCAGATGGAAAATGTCTTTCTTCACACCTGCCTTTGAAGTATAAATAAAATAAATCTTTAAAAGTGGTTTTCTTAAAATTCAAAGTACAATTAAACTTAACTGAAAAAATTAGGTCACATCAAGCAATTAGTATTTTCCAATGAGAGCATAGAGAGCATTCTTACCATAATTTCAGGAGTGCCTTGAAAGCCATTCTATAGAATAAGATTTTCTTTCAAGCCAATAGAAAAATGACTGTCATTTAATAACATTTGTTGGAGAAATATTATGGCTAATATGTTAAGTTTAATACAATTTTAAGTTTAAAACTAAATAAGAAAATAACACAAAATAAATTCCAAATGGTTACACAGCTAAGTAATAAAAAATCAAAATTTTAGAAAAAATAAGTATAGCTGAATATGAAAACAGTGAAACACAAAAAAAATTATGAAGAAAAAGAGATGGATTCTTGCATCAAAATCCACTGTTAGCAAAATGAAATATGTGTAACAAACACACTATGATAATGCTTGGCAGTGGACAAGAACCAGAAGAGATACACCCCACCTGTGGGCAACTGCCTATGTTGCCTTGTACCTAGGAAAGTGTTACACTGCTGGGAGAAAGCTGCCAGTAGATGATCGGCATTCTGTGCCTGGTTAATGCCAAATTTGCATTAGCCATACCAATATTCCAGGATAGCTGCTTATTTTTATTCAAGATATGTGGGAAGGTGGACAATGACAAGTCTGGATATGCCACCCAGATCCAAGGCAGTGTGCAGGGCAAAGAGCTGCAGTGTGCGGGGTAAAGAGCTGCACATTGCCGGGGAAAGGGGGTCTGGGAGCAGCTGTGGGCATGTTTTACAGAGGAAGGGTAGCCTCTGGGACTTTCCACAGAGTGGGCAATGTACTTGCTGATAGATGAAGGAGCTGATATGGAGTGGTTTAGAGGGGGGAATCCAAAGAGCATTTCTGTGTCAGGCCAAGGAAACTGTCCATGTGGAAGACTTGGGCTGGGCTAAATAACATCCCCCAACACCTCCTGGTGATGTGAAAACTGGAACTGTAGGCATGCCTGTCTGGGCTAGGCTGCAGTTCCCACCCCAGAGGGTCACAACAGAGGGTGGGCCAAGTCAGGCTGAATCGCAGCACCCTCAAAAATGCATGAAAACCAGATCTGGGGGCAGATTCTGTAGGGGACTTGTGAGCTCACCTCTGTGGGACTATGACACCCACCACTTTGCCTAGAGCCCTGGAGGTAGTGACAGGCCAAGAAGAGCTAGACCACAGAACTCACCTGATAGGAACCACCTGACTCTCAAAGGAGCCTTGACTGGGGGGATGCGAGGCTGGGCCAAGCTGCACCACCTGCCCACCCATGCAAAAGCTTAAACTGAGGCTGGGCTCCAAAATCCACTACTGCTGCTGCTGCTGTAAGAGACAGAGTGGGTGTGGGACAGGCTGGGTTACCCTGTGGCACCCACCAATTCACATGAGAACTGGGTCTGGGGGTGGGCAGGCTGAGATGGATTATAACACCTATTGGTGAGAGCTGGAATGCGTACAGGCCAGTCAGGCTGGGCTTCAGTACCAGCTAGTAAGGGCAGCTGTGACCTTAGTGCCCAATAGCATATGCAACTTTTCTTGCTGGGAATAGGCCTGGTAGGTGAACTTGGGGAGCTCTTGTGCTAGGCTACTCTCCTGCTGGTGAGCCAGGCTGAACTGCAACACCCATTTGCATATGTGTGTCTTGGGTTTTATGATGGGACTTACAGTATCAGTCCACAACATACAGTGCCGCAAGTGAGAGCCTGGACAGAGTGCAGTCCAGGCCAGGTTGGACCATAAAACCTAACAGCTCACATGAGGGTTGAAGCTGAAGTGGTCCAGGCTGACTAGACTTACTACTCCTGCTGATTGAGAGCTAGACTGGGGCGGGCTGATCTGAACCTTCAGAACTCTTATGCTTGGCTGCTGCTTCCAACCATGAGTGTGAGAGCTGGGATAGGGTTGGGCCAGCCTGGGTAGGGATGTAGCACCCATCAGCTGACATTTGGGCAGGGTCCGGGGCAGGCCAGCTGGCCTAGGCTGCAGCAATAGATGGCAAGTGCAGAGATTGGAAGCGAATTATGTCAGACTGGATTGCAGTACCCACTGACAAGTAGAACAGGTACAGGGAACACGCCTGCCACGTGACCTGTGGGCACTCTCCTGTTAGACTGTATCTCCTACTGGTTAGCATGAGAACCAGGACTAAGGACAGGCCAGGCTGGAAAAAATGGTAGCCCTTGTTGGCATATGTGTGGATCAGATCTGCAAGTGGGGCAGGCTGAGCTAAACCATAGCACCCATGGGTGTGCATGAGAGCTGGATGAGATGTAGGCAGAATGGGCTGACCACTGCAGAGGTTGGTATACACACACACACACACACACATACACACACACACAAATGGAAATGGGGCTGGGAATGGGCTTCGTGGGAGTAATCAGGGTTCAAACTGAATAGGCTGCAGCACCTGCTGTTGTGCGTGAGGACCATGCCTGTAGAAGGTTAGCTGGGCTGATTCATAGCACCGATGAGTTCTTGTGAGATATGAGGCTGGGGCCGAACTGTCCAGGCAGTTGCAACCACTGATGTGTGCATTGACTGGTACAACTGACAGACCAAACCTGATGCTGCACTGGTTTGCATACACAAGACAAGTCTGAGAGCATTCCAGGTAAGGTTTCTTGAGGAACTCCCCAACTAGACCACGGGACTCAGAGACCAGCCACAGGGAAAATCACAGGACATGTGATCTGACCTTGGAGTGCATGTATCAGGAGGGACCATCCTCAGTTGCTGATGCCTGTGTGGTGGCAGCATTTCTAAATACACACAGAGGAAATAATTGCTAGCTCATTAGGCAAGCAGGGCAGTTTGCCAGAAGAGGTTAGACAATTCTGGCCAAATTTTGCAGCACGTTACTGTGTCTGCAGATGCACTAAAATGGACTTTGTCAACCAGTAGACCTTGGAAAATTTTTCTCAACCCTGGAACAACAAAACAATAAACTCTCAGAACTATCAAAATCACTCAAGTAACACCCTCACAACACTGTTTCCCATATCATGGTCTCTAAGGTATCTTCAGATGATGGTCCCTTATCCCTGGGTACTGAGGAAGTTTGACAGCAAGCTTCCCCTGCCTCCTCCCATTTGGACACAGAAGAAAAAATAAAACTAAAACTTTTTTTTAAAAAAAAAAAAGATTTGTTTATTTTCATACAGAGAGAATGAAAGACAAAGAGAAACATCCTCCCTCTGCTGGTTCACTCCCAAGCGGCCACAATGGCAAGAGCTGAACTACTTCAAAGCCAGGAGCCTAGAGTTTTTTCCAGGTCTCTCATATGGTTGCAGGGTCCCAAAGCTTTAGGCCATCCTCCACTGCTTCCCCAGGCCACAGGCAGGGAGCTGGATGGGAAGAGCCACAGCTGGGACACAATCCGGCACTGATGTGTGATCCAGGTGCATGCAAGGTGAGGATTTCTTTAATAGACTATCACACTGGGCCCAAAGTAAGACTTTTGTCCCACCCACCTTCCTTCTAACTGGATCCTCCTGACTCTAACCATATGCCCAGTGGGAGTGCATCCCTCACAACTATAAAAACAATATTGAAAAGAAAATTTAAAAATTAAAAACAGACAAAAAGTACAAATGGTTAGCATGCACTAAAATAGCTCCTTCACTGTTGCTAAAAATCAGAAGCAGAGAAATGTTCATTAAACCATAATGATACTTAATACTTGACTTTCTTATTATTTTTCTTTCTTCTGTAGTGCTTAGGATATGATTTAGTCAAAATATTTATACTAATACATGAGAGTAATATAAGGTAATATGGCAATGTACATATAGCAAGCAAAAAGGACTATACTCTTTAAGTCCATTACTGTATATCAACATATAGGAAAGATAAGACAGAAAATCTACCTATGTGTGCAAATATGCATTATTTATAATGAGGAAATGTGTAAATATACCAAATTATCTTCAATAGGTAAAATGTATAGGTTTATATGAGAAGTGGAATAAAACCATGTATATGTTTACATGAGAAGTGGAATAAAACCATGTATATGTTTACATGAGAAGTGGAATAAAACCAATATTTGTAATGTTGCACTAAGTGCATCAGGATAGGAAACTATATATGTACTGCTACCATCACCCTAGAAGTGTGAGAATTGGTATGCATGTATAAACATACATACATAAAACAATAGAGAAATGTTGTTAATGTTTTTATGTATGTGGTGGGTTTATGTTTATTTCTCTGAAATGATTTGCAAAGATCTTTGTGATCTGACCTTGCTTGTTTTTTTTTACAACTCCATGTATTTAACTTATTGCTTACTATGACATTTAAACTCTAATTGCATATCAATACATCCATTCTATCATCACAAAATATATTACTTGTGATGAGACATAGCACCTGTCACACAAAGTTGATATACTCAAGCACTTTAAATAAATTAGTGAATTGGGCGTGTGTATGTGTTTACGTATATATTAACAGAGAGGCATTCACAAATGGAGATCATTTTTTTCTATCATACGCAAAGTGGAGCCTTTTTAGCTTTATTTCCACAGTACTTTGGCCTCTTGATCTGTAAGTGCTCACTGAAGACATCACCAGTGAGCATTCTAATCACAGACTCGTCATCCTGAACAGACCTGCAGGAGGCATTGTGTTCAGTGTGTAAACCTAAGCAGGAAAGCCGTGAGAATATGCAAAGGTGATAATTGTCTATTTGGTTTTATGGCTTTCTGGTGCTCCCAATTTCCTCTTCTGTATACATAGTTTTGTCTGTTGTTCACCATCTGCATACTCATGGGTTTATACTCACTATGCCATTTCTAAAAAAGAAATGTTCAGTATCTTAGTTAGATATATAGGTAGGAAACACTGGTCAAAATTGGATCATCTGTAAGTTTTTCACTAAACTAATACTATCCAGCTGTGTTGTATAAAACCAATAGTTATTTTATCTTTCTGAACCTCAGATTCTTCATCTATAAGGTGAGTATATTACATCAAATAAGCATGCTAATATTCAATGCTTTCATATATAGTCTTTTCATATTTAAAATTAGTATTCTAGATAATTCTAAAGACTTGACCTAATAAGAATAAGGAAATTACCATGGAAAATACTTTTCTACAGAACGCTTTTAAAGGATGGTTATCCTAAAGTCCTACTTCAAGTTTTCATGCATACATTCCCTGCCGCTGGCCTAAAATATAGTATTTTGAAATATTCTTGGAAGTTTGCCAGGGTACTTTATTGTATCATTTTTATTTTTTGTAAGTAAGGGAGTATCTCAATGATATTTACTCCCATGTTTAAGTTCATGCCTTTTAATTATCACTGAGAAGAACTTAATGTCCTTGCGGTTTTAAAAATCAAAAATAAACTACCTTAAGAATATACATATTAACGGCCACCATGATGGTGTACAGGCCAATCCTTCTTCCTGTGGTGCCAGCATTTCATATGGGTTCTAGTCCTGGCTGCTCAACTTCCAGTCCATCTTCCTGCTAATGGCCTGAGAAAACAGTGGAGGATAGCTTAAAGTATTGAGCTGCTACACCTGTATGGAAGACCCAGAAGAAACTCAGGGCTCCCAGCTTTTGGCCAGTCCAGCTTTGGAAGTTGAGGTTACTTGTGGGTGAACCAGAAGATGGAGGTTTCTGTTTCTGTCTTTTCTTCTCTCTCTGGAACTTTCAGGTAAAACAAAAATAAATCTTTTTAAGAAGCCCCCATTGTTTTTCGGCCTTTTGGCTAAGATCCAGTGTAAAAGCTTCCTATTAAACGAATTAGTAGTTTAGTATAGCAGTAAGAATATTTACTCCTTTCCTTTATTCATACTGCTTTTTAAAAAGTTCTGTTTTTTTGGCTTCCTATTTTTTTAATATACTTACTACCCAAAATTAACCCTCTTGAGAATAATTTGTGCATATTGTTTGCTTTGTCACTCTCATACCCAATGCAGTACTTTTCCTAATGTAATTCATTCTGTCAACAATAGAATGTAAACATGTAAGAGCTGTACTTCCACAGTGTATTTAATTGTTTTATTCTCTGTACTCCTAGATCCATAAAAATACCACACACAGACCATCTACTCAGTAAATATGTATTTAATAAATGAATAAGTAAACATTTGTGAAACCATAAGGAGGAAATACTTCATCTCCTCGCATGTTTTAAATCAGAAATTAAGGCAGTAGTGGTCTACTTAAAAGACCTTATTTATCTCTAGTTGGAGAAACAAGGTTAACAAATCAAAAAGCTGGCAAAAAATAAGAGGATAAATATTTTGGTTATGCATTAAATTAAATGGATTAGGAGCTGGCATTGTGGTGTTGTGAGCTAAGACAATACCTGAAGTTCTGGCATCCCATATCAGAACACTGGTTCAAATCCTGGCTGTTGTACTTTTAATCTAGTTTCCTGTTGATTGCCCTGGGAAAACAAGAGAAGATGACCCAAGTATTGTGCATCTATTACCAATGTGATCTACAGGAAGCCCTAGCATCCTGGCTTCAGCCAGGATCAGCCCCAGCCATTTGTAGACTTTAGGGAATGAAGCAACAGATGCATGGTTCTCTCCCCTGATATCCCCCCACACCCCGCTTCTCTCTCTCTTTCTGTGTGTGTGTGCATGAGAAAGAGAGAGAGAGGAAGAGAGAGAGAGAGAGAGACTGTCAAATAAATAGAGTTTTAAATATATACAGATTAAAAACATGTTAGTTTAGAGGAGGAGAACTTAATTGAATCGCAATACTTTTTACACTAAAGGACAATAGCATTTGTGTTGATAATACAGGAAATGTTGAGTTTTGGGATTTCCAAGACAAAGGAGAAGAACAAATATCACAATTGATTTCTATCAGGCTTTTAGAAAATCACATTCTTCATGTCCATAAGTTCACTGAGTGAAGATTTACACTCTAGTCAACCTTGAAAGAAAAATTGTAGTTTATGCTCATATCACTTAAGAAACTGCTTCCGTGCTGTGTTATAGACTCGGTTTTCATAGCAATGCATTTTGCTTCCTCAAATATGAAAAATGCAGAATAAAGAGTTTTGAATATCAGAGCTGAGATTTACCAAAAGGAAAGCTTTACTTCAGACAATTGTTCATTAAGGAAAACAGCAGAAAATAGTCTCCATCCGGGAGCAAATTTACATGGCCCTATTAGGAGATGCACAGTCTTGATAGTGATTTATACACAGCCATTAAGGTGGAATACTGGTTGTATTCCCACAGCAACATCTCTGAGCACTAAGCAGTTTTTGATCAACCCCTAAGATTTAACTGAAGGGTGTTCAATTATGAAACTGGTTTTCATCGATCCAAGCTGTTGAGTTCCTAACTGTAGCTTATTTTCACTTTGATTTTGAAATCCATAAATAGCAGTCACAGCATTTAGGAACTAAAATCATTGGCACAGGAATTTAAATGAAGAGTGATAAATCAACACTGCCAGTGGCTACTGCCTCAGCCAGATGCAAGCACCACAACCACAG